>NC_056732.1:645961864-646064364 GCF_019279795.1 Protopterus annectens
GCTGTATAAATGTCAGTATCTCTCTGGAATATTGCTATGACATGTATAGCAGGGGATATACATACCTTTGCATCCATAGGTATATGACAGGCCATGCATCCTCTCAGTACCCCTGTGTGGGTCATACATAATCATTAAAACCTTTATAATATCCCTGTCCACTATGAACCTATCAAGTAGGATCTGATTTTCAAAATTATAGTGTGTTATTCTCTGTCTTTTTGTTTGGTGAGTGCCACTGGGTGCAAGCAGTTTTGCCTCAGCAAAGACAGGCAGCCAACACCAGGAGTGCAAGGTTAGCAACAACTGACTGGCATAATTCTATCTTTTATAATGTATCTGTGGACTATGTGGAAAACCATGAAATTTTTGGGTTGCAAGTTGGCAGGAGAAGGCTTCATTAGCCTGCATTGTTTTACATAATTTGTCATTTTGCATCTCATTATGACTTAATTTCCTTAGAATAAGGTACAATGGCCACGGATAAGCATAAAAGGCCTCTGAATTGCGGGTTTGCTGCACTCATTCGTGGACAGAGCAGCTGCATTCATAGAATGACTGTGAATATCACCCTTAATCTTTCCAATCAGCTGATATTTTTGCAGACATGTGTAATTATATCTATTGTTTACAGTTTGAAATACACAAGTCTTGCCTGATAAAATAATGCTAATATTTTATTAACACCAAACACATTTTAAATTGCAGCAATTATGTGTTATAATATAATGTACTTTAAAGTTTGGAAAAATGAATCAAAATAGGAAAACCTTATCTGTAATACACGACATTTTAACATAAGAGACCACACAGATTACTGTCTATGACAACAGCATTCCTCACTCAGAGCTTGATGCTAATGATCCATTCCAGCGTGTTTTTTTTTTGTCTCTTAACCAACAAGCAAGGGAGCCCGCAGGATTTTTTGCAGGGGGGGGTGCAAACCCAGAGCCCCGCCCATGCAGCCCCACCCCCTCCAACCACGCAGCCCCACCCTCTCTGCCCACACAGCCCCCTCCTTCCCACGCAGCCATTCCAGTGTCCTATTACTTGGCTATTTCTCACCATTTGTCATAGACACTGTTCAAATCTCTCAGTGTGCATACTGTTTTATACTTTACTTCTAAAATGATTACAGATATTTGGATTTCATTTACAACTTTTATTTCAAATTTTATAGCACAGACTGATAGACATTTACTAAACCTAAACAGAGCAATAGTCTTACAATGAAAAGAGACTTAGCATTAAAACTTCTCTACCTTTGAAACCCACATTCATTGAAACAGCACTGAAACCCTCATTCAAAGAAAATGTATCTGGCCAGTGGCAGGGTAAGTTTACCTTTGGGCTGTTTTCAAATAATAGGCTCCTTGCACACATTTTTAGAACCATGCAAAAGTTCTTTGAATCACCTTCCTGACTGTATTAATTATACTATATAATTGAATTATATCCCTTGTATAATACAGCACCACTTGTTAGAGTGTGTTTTAAATTTATAGTTCTGAACATTTTTCCTTTAAGCAATGAAACAAATCATATGAACCAATAATGACAACCTGCCCAATTCAGAACTTTTCAACCATAAAGGGCCACTCAAACGTCCGTCATACAATCCACCAATTTCAATCAATATGCAGAATCTCTGCAGAAGTAAAAGTCATCTGAATAATTCCACATTACAGAGATCTGAAACCAATGAAGAGGTTGTTGCTAGAAAACAACTTTATATTATAGTGTTTCATTTACAAATTCAGTGCCTGTTGCCCTTGAAGAATAAATTGCCTATGTTACATTAAATAAATGGTAAATATTGCAAAAGGGAATGGGTGGCAAGCTGAAAAACAGGTTCATAGTTATTAGGTGTCTTATCCAAAGGATGACATACTAAGGACTGCAGTACCATACCCCCTTAAAATACAAATGTACATGCTGTAGGAATAGAACCTATAGCCCTTTACATCAAGATGCAAGTATGCTACCTGCTGTGCTAACTCTGCTTTGATATTCTATACCACGATAATGGTACCATTTGCTAAACAAAACAGTTGCACATTTTAAGCAGACTTAGCATGAGCAGCAGTAAACTTCTCTTCCCTTGAAGCTCTGATGTCCAACTTAAAGTTTTAAAATTAGGTATGAATTTTGTACCATCACATAGGGGTAATTACAGTAAAACAGTTATAGATATTATGAAGTTTACTAGAAAGTTAAATTTGACTTATTTGATGCATAATATACATCAAAAAGATAAATTTCTTGTTAAACCATCTATTTACAACCCTACTTTACATCATACCCTGAAGGTATTTCAGGAACAATGCATTCAAGATGTCAGTGACCATTTATCTAGAAAGAACAGACATATGAATCATAATTTGACTATTTATGAAAAATCTGCTTTGTTTGAATTACAAAGACTGACTAATCAAATCAGGTTTATGAAAAGTGATAAAGGGTCCAACATTGTTATCATGAGTCAGGAGAAATATAAAACCTGCATGTTAAAATTATTGAATAATGCTGTAGAATATGAAGAGGTTCCCCTATACTTTATACAGCGTCAATTTAGAAGGATACACTCCTTTTTATACGACTGTCTTATGTCTGGGGACATTGCATTTGAATTATATGATTTTTGTGTTGTCACTGAGCCCAAAATTGGTGTTATTTTCGGCATACCGAAAACACATAAAAATATTTCTGATCCTCCTTTCAGGCCTATTGTTTCTTCTCCCCACTCAGTTACAGAAGGTGTTGCTCTAGTTATTGACTCTATGTTATTACCCTTATTAGTGGACCAGCAATCTTATATTAAGGATTCTTGGCACTTTTTAAGCAAGCTACGTGATTTTTTGAAAACTTTCTCTTTTGATGTTAACAAACACACAATTTTTACCATCGATGTTGTGTCCCTTTACACCTGTATCCCTCATGAAGCTGGAGTGGAGGCAGTTCGTAGTTTTTTATGCCAGAAACAATGTTTTTCCACCTCCACTATTAACACCATTTGTTTGTTCATTGAAATAGTATTGGACAACAACTTCTTTTTGTTTGGGGACAAATATTATAAACAAAACAGAGGCGTAGCGATGGGTTCTCCAGCTGCTCCAGCATATGCCAACATCGTTATGGCTTGGTGGGAGTTTGAAATAATACCTTTATTAGAAAAGAAATTTCAAGTAAAATTCTATTGTAGGTTTATTGACGATTTAGTGTTTATTTTGGAAGGGGGATCTGATATCGTTGACCAATTTATGGTTTACGCAAATTCATTTTCTAGGTACTTAAAGTTCACTAAGGGTGATGTTGGTTCAGCCATTAATTTTTTAGATATTCATCTGTGGTGGGATTCTATTGGCTGCCAATTTCAAAGTAAAATACATCGTAAAGAGACATTCACCAATGGATACCTACATTTTTCTAGCGGACATCCTAAGCACATGATTAGAAATATTCCTAAGGGCCAGTTTATTCGAGCGTGTCGTATGACTACTAGGGATTGTGACTTGTCTAGTGAATTTGATTTCATCATTGAACTATTCTCCAAGAGAGGATATGATATTCCCTTTTTGGTTGGTACAACAAATGAAATCCTTGACAGACGTTTTACTGATTTTCCTGCTATTTTAAGTTGCTCATTTAGTAACACTTTTGGTTTTGGTTCTGATAAGTCCGTAGGTTTGGGTGGTTTAAATTTAATTTGTTCATTTGAGATGAGTGTAGATAGTAGTTATTTTTCCTCCATTTTGGAGAACAATTGGAAAGTTATTAAAGGTAATTCCGAAATATTCCAGGTTTTGGGTGACAAACCAAAATTTGTCTTTCGGAATGAACATAATCTTAAAAACATTTTGGAAAACAATAAAAGTGTAGCTAAAAATGTTTTGTCTAATAAAAGAGGCATGCATTGTTGCCATCAATGCACTGCCTGTAGATTTATTCTAGTCAGTCCCTACATAGCTGTTAGTACTATTGATTACACCATCGAAGTACCTGGTTTAGTTAATTGCAATGCCACCAATGTTGTTTATATTTCTTTTTGTTCTGGTTGCCCTGCATTTTATGTAGGGATGACTACCAGGAAACTTAGCACTCGCATCAAGGAACACAACTATGCCATTAAATCTAGGGACAACACTAATGCTCTGTATAAGCATTCCATTGATTGTTGTTCCTTTAAGAAATTTTTGTTCACAGTGTTGGAAATTTGCCCTGCTGATCCTAGGGGACGGGATCCCAAATGTTATCTTGAACAAAGAGAAGCAATCTGGCAAATTAAATTAAAATCTGATAAACCACCTGGGTTAAATGAATGTATTAATGTAAAATGTTTTTTAAAACATCGTAAGTTATATATTACTGACAAACAGAAAGTAGCTTCTTCCTTTTTCATGTAATTGTTTTTATTACATATTTTTGCTTAATTAGTCAATTTCTTAATTATTTAATTGATGAGTGTATTTAATTGTGGTTTTACTTTTGTCTTTTATTCTGATGAAGTGTTTTACGAAAGCGGACAAATAAATTCTGTGTACGCTATTTGGAGCAATTGCTTTTTTGGTCTACCTTCGTGGCTTTTGGTTTTACTGGTTCTGGTTGCCTTTGTGTGTTTAGAAGCTCACAATATCTTGAAAATGCACTTGAAAATAAATTCCACCTGCTAGATCTAGCTAAGGCATTTCTCTCTCTCTCCCTCTCTCTTACACACACACACACACACACACACACACACACACACACACACACACACACACACACACACACACACACACACACACACACACCTCAACTTCCTTGTACCAGTGATCAGCTGCTGTAACACGCATCCTGTCCAGACCACCACAGTCAGTCAAGCAGTCAGATACTGTGTACACTTGCTGATGTTTGTGATGAAAAGTGAAAGAAAATATGGCTAACTTGCTACTTTTAGATACACTGCAATTCCTTCCCCACACAGTCGTTTTTATAAAAGGCTACTCCAAGAAACCTCAATTGCAACTGCTTTATTCTTTATTGATTGTGCACACCTCTTATCTCTGTTTTACAAAAGCCACAGTAAAGTATGCCAGCTAGCTTTACACAAATGCGCTCACTAGTTCTGCAAACTGAGAATAAAGCAAGACTGCATTTAGTGATGACTGCCCATGTCCTGCAGGGTTGTGGGTGTTATCCCCAGTAAGAATTTACTGTGACCCATCCACTCATTCAGGTTCCTCTTGAATACTGTCATAGAGGTGCTCTGTTTCACATGAATTGTTAGCCTGTTCCAAAGACATGGCAGTCACTGGGAAACAAATCTGTCCCTCTGGCATGTCCTATTTAAGTCACAGGCCATATTTAAGTCCCTGGAATGAGTAGCCCTAGACCCATTTGATTTACAGATATGCAGTAAGTTCATTAGATTTGGGTCTTGGGTTGATCTGTAAGAAGTCTATACTATACAGAGTATAGTGACATTTTAGTCAGTCTGTGTAAGGCACATGATAGAGGCCCTTGATCTTCTTTGTTAGGAACCCCTGAGGTCATTTGTATTTACCAGCAGCCAGGAGAAAGCGAAAAATAATGGGGGACAAATGGTCAAATATCAGGGACTGACAGGGCCGTTATTTATTTAGAATGTTGCTAGAATAACAGGTTTTGCATTATCATACCTTTTCTGAAAGCTGTAAAGTCTAAAACTTTAACTCCTTAGTCACTTGCCAGAAAAAAAGTTACCAGCAGCAGACCAAATATCAGGATAAATCCTAGACATTTTACAAAATTAGGGACAGTTTAGAGTATCTACACCCCCACACATATACATAAATTACAGAACCACACACACACATACACTTTTAGTTTTAGGATGGAGTTTTCTTTTAAAAATGTCATTTCAAATGTCCAATTATTTGTGATGTTACAAGAAACCACAGACTCCTGAGAAAACTCTAGCAGGCATCAGGAAATATGCTAAGTGCAGAGAAGGCTACATAAACAGATAATCAAAAGCTGCTATGATGTCATACTGAATAAACATATACACTTAAGTTACGACTAAAGCTGAGGAAACGAAATTACATCTAAGGGCAAACAGCAGAAGATGATAATATGCCAACAAGCTATCACTCTCTCGGGTTTTTCCCCCCAGTGTTCCCCTCCATCACTAGATAAAAGCAATATAAACAACACTTACTCAATGTCACATGCCATGCCAAAATAGACTTCTAACAAGTCTGATGTAGTTTGCATTTAGAACAGTGACAACAATCAGTTCAGGAAGAAGAGATCTCCAAACTTGTATAAAGAGACTCTTACACACAACACAGCTGCAGTCAGGCCTGAACTGTCAACAACTAGGTCTTGTTTATCAACCTTTGGGTCCATGTCCCTTTCAGATGGAACAGGGATACAATTTACTGTTTCCTTATTCTACCAGCAGCGTCTGCGGTCTCTTCCTCACTGTTACCTTACGCATTGTTTGATTTATTTCCTCCCAAACAGTGACAGACAACAGACACAACCAGCTGTACTGCTGTTACAGTCTACTCTTGACACTCCTGTTCCAAGGAGGCGGGAAGTTATCTGCAACAGAAGCCTAACTGAGTCAAAAAATAACTGGCGTGTGATGAAGCTATGTCCTGTTTTAAGGATTTAACTTGTCATTGAGAAATGTTCTTGTCCTGAATTCTTGTACTGACTCGCTAGTAGTAGGAGACTATAATATAGCCCTTGAGTAAAGATTTTCAGGCATTAATTTTCTGATTACCTATTTTTCCAGGTCACAACAGAGGAAACTGAGCACATAATAGCACTAGAGGAGCCCATGACAGAAAATTAACCATGGATATATCCCAGTTACAGACACTTAGTTACTACGGCTTGCAAGAGTGCGCAGTCAAAATACAGTTTCACTAAAGTGCAGCACAAATTCGCAATTAAAAATGTACATTGTTCTAAAAGCGAAGCAAAGAAGTACAACTAAAATTTTCTTTTCATTAATTTTTTTGTAACTCAGACTGAACTTTTGCAATTATTACAGTTTCTAGTAAATACAAATAAATCACCCTGACCCAGATACAAATGCCTGCATAAATATAGTATTTTCTCATCAGGACGAGTTGTTTCAAGTATGCGCGTCACTTTCACGTTTTGGAACCAAGCTTTGATTCAGTGTAAAACAAAAAAAAAATACCAGGAGCTTTTTTCTTGATGTGAATTGATCAACAACATACCTTAAGTGCTGCACAGGACACACAGTCAAATCCGATGATTTGACTTCACTGAGCTAAAGTAAAGAGTTCTTAGACTGTCTCTGATCTGCTGCAATGTCTTAATCTGGGTAACTCTCTCATTCTATCCAACTATCAACGGTCGCAAAGGGAGATGCAGTTTGAGGAGGAATTGATGCACTCTGAGTCGTCAGCATGTGACTGCAGCCTCCAATAGTATCTCAGGCTCCGCTGAACAATGCAGGTTTAAAGGAAAAAAATAAAAAAGTAAGTTGAAATTGAAAAATGTACGGTTTTGCCAGTACATTTTTCGATTTCAACACATCATCACACAGCTAGATTAAGAAAATCCAGGGGGGTGCAAGTGCACCCTCTTGCACCTGCCTGCGGGCGCACTTGCCAACAAGTCTGCCTTATGGAACATTTGTTCAATTTTTAGCAGTGGAAATAAGTAGGAATATCATACAGAAAATAACTATGGTATAGCTAGTTACCATTTTAAGCAACATGCCCTGGCTTGGAATTAAAACTCCATATACTTATTTTTTTCACACACTCACAAAAAACTCATACACTAACCACCAACAGCAATTTTGCAAAAGAATGCTGTGTCAATTTCAAGAGGTTCTTTTATCTAAAAACTTTCCTGTCTAGTTTCCAGCAGTAAGCTGCTCACACTACAATTAAAAAAGTTTGTGAGACTGGAATAAAATGAGAAACTCTATATTCGTGTAGATGATGAGCGAGTCTGATGTATTTTAACAGAAAGCTACATTGCAGACCTACTGGGCCATCATTAGCAAGAAATGCTGCCTACTGACAGCCAGTCATTACTGATTCACAGTTTGCACTGTGATAAATGAAGAAAATTAATGTTTAATGGACAGGAAAATATTTAGAGAACTGGTCAGCATCTTTATATCTTCCCTGCTTCAGTAACTATATCTACTAATGGATCACAGCTCATTGACTGTGGGATTGAAGGTACCATATCAGAGAGGAGCAAAAACAAAGAAGACTTCTAAAGTATGTTTTTTTTTTATTTCTTCAGCATTGAATCAGATTGAAATGAGAACATGGATCATTGTAATGAAATTCAGAGACGGACATTAGGGGTCTACAAATGCGTAAAGCTTTGTATTCATCTTTTAGCAGTAATATGACACTAAAAATATACCCTCTACCAAAACAGATGTATAACATCACAAGGTGACCAGCTAGAGTTTGTTTTTGTCTGCTGCTTGGGTCTTCTCGCTTTTTACATAATATTGAATGGAGGTGCCAGAGTCATATGACATAAAAGAGTTAGCCAGTAAGAGAAAGACAGGGATGAAGGTGTGTAGCAGAGAGAGAGAGAGAGTACATGTTTCAGCAGCTGATTACCTGTGTGGCACAAGATAACTTGAACTATGCAGAATCATAAAACCTTTTATTATATTATATCACAACAGCTGCTGAAGATTAACTTAAGAGTGATGATTTAAAATAATGGTGAAAGGGCATGTAAGATAAAAAAAGGTTCTATACACTTAGGATATTTAAAGTTTTTCCTGCAGCTGTGTTTATTCAGAGAACACATATTTAATTCCTGTATATATTTTCCAAATTGTGAACATGGTTGTCTTCCTATAACCCTAGTTCCTTTCCTATATGCAGACTAAAGGAGAATAAATTATTTTCAGACATGAGTCTTCAAGTCTTGGATAGAGTACTACAGGTAAAATGTCACAAGTAACCAGTCATTAAATATAATGATATCTTGTAATAGAAGGTGCCACTGGAAATGAGCCATGAGGCTAAGCTTAATTTATAGGAACATAGCAACATACTAGGCTAGTGATCACAGGGATCAAAGGATACCTAGTCATATACATCCTTAAGCAGACAAAACATAGATGTTCTTGACAACCGTATCAAGCACTTAATAGTACTCACCTTCCAAATGGAGCAGGGCCATACAAGGTAACCCTGGTGCAGATTTGTATCTACCCATCCAGTCATCAAAACTAGTTTTAAAGGTAGCCAAAGAGGCCCTTTGACTGACCTATACTGGTAACTTATTCCATAGGTAAGCAGTATACTGAGTTAGGAGGCTATCCCGTCAGTGAGTCTTCTTTATTTGTTGGTTTTCTAAAGAAACAGGAGGTCAAATAGGACTGAGGCTCTCATGGCTCAAAAGCAAGACGTAGGCCAACTCTCAGAAACCTGGACTACCGAGTATGAAATGAGCTGTGCCTAAGAGGGCATTGTATTCAGTGAGTGGTAGGGTGACTTCTTTTTATCTTGAACTTATTCCCTTGGAAATTAACTGGGCCAAATAGACAAATTCTCAGACTGTGGTAGAAACATGATGATGGAATGAAAGAGAGCTATCGATATAAGCACTTAGGACTTTTCTGACCATATTTGATTGAAGAGTACCATCTATAACATATGCTGTGTGAACAACTTTTCTACCAAATGCAACTATGCTGCACTTTTTTCCCATTTAGTTTGAGACCATTTTTGATGTATCATATTCTGTATGGTCCTGCCCTTGCTGGTGGTGTTTCTTTTTATCAGTGGATGAGCAGGTAACATTGCCCAGTATTCAGTCATCAGTAAATTTGGCCATACACACCTCTGGTATATTAGTTTGAATGTTTGCAAAATAAATGCCAAAAGAAGAGGGCCCAGAACACATCCCTGTGGTATCTCAATAGTTAAATTTTTACTATCAGAGAGAACCAGCAACTTTCACACATTGGGATCTTTTAGAGAGCCAATTTGAAATCTAGCAGATAATGTATCGGTTTACATTAAGCTTGTCTAATTTTTCATTAATAGCAGGGGGAGTAGTGTCAAAAGCCTTTGCCAGATCATTCCAAGAAGTTTGAGCAAAATGGCCACTGTCCATAGCCCCTGTAATCTCTTCAAAAAAACTTACTAGGTTCAGGAGACTGGACCTGCCCTTCTCAAAACCAAACTGACTGAGATCTAGACTGGTTAATTTGCCTACGTCTACAAAAGTTAGTTATGCTATGATACATTTCATGGCTTTGCATATAAGGCTGTTGAGGCTGATGGGTCTAGAATTACTCAAGTCTGTACAATGGCCATCCTTTGGTAGGGTGGTCAAAGTAACTGTTTTACATGCATCATAACTGAACCCTTATAGATAGGCTGAGCCTGAACAGTTTAATGCTTAGATAGGGCATATTTAGCACTGATGAAAATCCAGCCTGGTATGTTGTCCACTTCCACTATTACCTTAGGCTTTTGACAAGGCTTCTAAGATTTTTTCCAAGGTGACTTCAGGGGAAACTAAATTCTCTGGGATAGTTTGCATAACAATGTGGGTATGGGGATAAAGTCAGCACTAACTGGTCTCCCAACAAATCATTCAGTCTGACCCTAATGATATAGCTGTTATTATTATGGATAAACCCAGTGCATTTTGGACATTATTCCTTAATTTTCCTTTGGAATTGTAGCAATCTTACATTCATATTCTGCTTTACATTTTCTAATAGTGCTTTTAAATTCCTTGCTGGCATATCTCAGTGGAGATTTGAGGTAAAGGGAGGATGAATTCTTGCAGCTTTACACAATTTTCTTTAGTTTGTTGTACTGTTTGTTAATACAGGAGTTCCACCAGAGAGATATAGTATTGAATTTACCATTAGAATTACAGAATATGGGTACTAACTTTTCAATGCAGCTGTTGCGGTGCTGTTAAAAGCCAGAGGTGAATGCATCAGCCCTCTCAGTTAGGTCTATTTGCAAGGGATTGTTAGGAATTTTACATAGGTTTTCTGAAAGATGAATTTCCTAAAGATGGTTTCATTTGGTAGTGGGGTTGTACCACTAGGACTTTGAGAGAAGATGACGGATTTCTGGTCAGATTTAATGAAGGATGAGGAGATAATGATGTAGGCTACAGATTAGGGGTAAGTTGGTAAGGATCAGGTCAAAGATATAAGAAACTCTCATGGGTACTTTTTCAGTTTGCTACAGTGCGTTGGTATCAATAAAGTCTATGAAATATTCAGCATAACTATTTTTAGAGGTGTAAGTGTGCCGATCACTGCTTGGGTAACTGAAGTCCCCTAGTAAGAAGGTATGTGGTTTGATGTGTAATATGCCTTAATAGTGCTGAGGTAACATCTGTGATCTTTGGCCAACAATAATGGGATCAAGAACTAGCAATGAAGAAATACTTGTAGTTGGAAATGGTGATTCGGATGTCTAGGAGCTCCAGTTTAGGGTTGTGGGCAATTTATTGTGAAGTAATAATGTTTCTAACAAATAAATATGATCCTCCACAATTACACTATGGTCTGAAGAAGAATTGGTGCTAAACCCTAGTATAAAGAGAGTGCTGTCATTGCGCTGACAGCATGTCTGAGTACCTACACAAATATGAATGTTTTTAAGTTGCAAGAGGGCCTCAAGCTCTGATGTCTTTGCATTTAGACTCCTAGTGTTGAGCAGTGCCACTTTGATGATGTCCAAATTTAAGTCTGAGTTTTCTACATAGGAATACCCAGCAGATTGACTCTGCCTAAAAAAGGCATAATGGAGCAAGAAAGCACTATGTGTGAGTTATGGATCAGTGGCTGTTACCTTGTGTGCTGTTGCCTGGGACATTTTACAGTGAGTTGTAAGAGGCTTTGGCATATTTTTCTTTATTCCTCTGCATATGATATGGGTCATGTAGTGTGCTGTGACTGATGTAGTGTAGAGGTATGATGCTTATGGATATTGGGCTCATGAGAGGGGATTGCTACTGTGTTTCTTAAATATTCAAATTCATTTCAGGTCTCTCTATCAACTGGTAGAAGAAGTGAACAGTCAGTAAGCAAAGACATTTGCTACACTGTCTTAGAACACCTAACACAATCAGACTGACCACAGATGAGAGTCAAAGAATGATGATGAACCACGTTATGTTGCCAGACAGTGAATGACTGTGGCTTGCATGGAACTTGGATGGGGGGTTGGATGGAAACTACTATAGTAGACCATGAGAATTGATGGACAAATTATTCAGAGAGATATTCTAATATTAGTTCAGGTGGAAGCTAATCTAGCAGAATTTATTGAAAAAACAATGATGGATGGTGGTGATTCACCTGTTGGGTAATACTTAGTGGTTGTCATACCACAGCTTCACACAGCTAGGAACTGATATCCCTTTGTTTCTTCTGTCACCAGAATTAAAACAGTAGCACTAATCTCATGATGAGGAGCAGACCATAGGCTCTTTGGTGATCAGTAGTTTCACCCCAGATGTTGAAGAAGACTGTGGACTTGTTGTAGCCTTCTCCTAGTAGATGCCTTCATTAGCAACCAGACTAATCAGGAAAGTCCCACACTCACACACTGCCCAATCATTGATAGCCAGGAATCAATGATCTTCTACTCCTCTCACCAGGATCAAAAAGAGTTGGACTAATCCCAAGCTGGCCTGTAAGAAGTGGTTATCAGGCTTTCCAGGGATCAGTAGTCTCTAGGAAGTCTAGAGAAATCATGTCCATCTGCTCCTTCACTCACCAGGAGCAAAACAGAAGCACTAATCCCAAGACGATTTCTGAGGAGCAGAATGTATGCTCTCACCAGATTGTAGCCTTGCCTGAGATGCTGTCAATTTAAAAAGTAAGTTGGGGAAAAAAGGTCTGAATTCTACAAATTGCAGTGTGCACTAAGTAGTTAGAATAATATGATAGAGGGGGTAACTCAAGCTAGCTTTTTAAGGGGGAGAGAGACAAATTTTAAAAGAACCACATGGACTGGATGGAGGAGGTGTGTACTTGGTAGTTTGGCTCTATAGAATACAGTGGGATGGCAAATAAATCTAAAGTGAATGACTTCATAAAATACACTACTGTGTAATTTATTTTATTTGGTTCATGTACTTAAGTAAAATCCCACAACAAGACCACCTTTTCAGGGGGTCACCTTGGACATTATATACCTAAGTGAAGTGTTAGTAGCCACAGAGCTTACAAGTAATACTTCAGTGAATCACAGCCAGTACTACAGGATAAAGCCAATAAGCATCTCATAGCCTTAACCCTGTACTCTAAACTGCTGGAGTCTGTACATATTTTATTCCAGAATCGGATTATATGCTATTCATTGCGGCTTTACTACATGGCCTAAAATGAAATTGAGTCATACTCAGTCAGAATATCACATCAACAAGCTTAACTATTTAATAAATGAGTCACTGTACTGCATAATGCCTATTTTGCAAAATTAATTGCATAACTGATTTTATTACTCCATTTAAAATCATATGATTAGACAGCCACTTGAATCTATCATGCAAGATGTATCACATTTTTAAAAAGTAAACAACTGCAAGAGAAACCCAGCAAAGTGAGTGTCTTCACTGAGTAATATCTTAAATTTCCTGTAGTACAGACCCATGAAATATATGCAAATGACCCCTAAGAACATACAAGTGTTTCAGATATGTGAGTTGTGAATACTTATGACTATTTACTTTGGCTTTATTGGCCTGAATGGATCAGCAAATATTTAAAAAATAGAAATCCACTAGCTGTGGGTACGCCATATTTTATCCTTTTTTGAGCTTGTCAGTGCACCACAAATCATTTGTTTGGCCATACTTCAGAAGCACAGAGTTTAAAAACAAACATGATGTGCAAAAACATAACGATCTCTGCAAAATACCACAAATAACATCCAAACCCAAAGGTAAAAAGCTCATAACAGACAAGCCACTTATTAAAAATCACAAGAAACACCCATCAAAGCTAGACTAATCAATGCGCAATCTTTAAGACTCCTGTAGGAGTGCCCATGGGATATATGCAAATGACCCTTTTAAGAACATATCATTGTTCCAGTTACATGGATCCTGAAAACCAATGACATTTTATTTTTTAAGTCTTTATGGATACATTCAGGCCAACAAAGCCAAACCCCACCAGCTGCAGACATATCATGTTTTGTGCCTTTCTTCTGAGCTTGTCAGTACAGCATAACTGTATGGCCAAACAAGTTGCATTTATACAAACAGTAATGTGAGTGAAAGACTGAGCAGTGTCAAATGTACCACAGGATTGCCAGTGCAGTAGTAAATAACATGTCTTGCAGGCCATACTTATAGTATCCCAAGGCCCTGTAGGAGAGATTTTCTACACTTCCCTTCACAAGTGTTTCAGAGTATATGGTAATGGAATAGATAGCATACTGGCTTAAGAAACAAGAGTGATAAAAGTGCATAAAAAGACATGTGGTCTGCAGAACCATTGGATAAAACCATGGACAGTACCTATGCACACAAACAGGATCAAGAAATAATGTGGGTGAAGCTAAACTGATAAGATAATCATAGGAAAGAAGTGGTAACAAAAATATAGCAAAATCAAACTGGATGAGTGCAGCTTATGGCATTATCAACAATGGCAGGTAAAACACCAAGTAAGCAAGATGACCACTCAGAGTAGAAATTGTAAAGGGAATGAGTTTCCACAGATGAATGGCAGAAGCATTTTAATGACATATTCTTCTTCTTTCGGCTGCTGCTGTTAGGGGTCGCCACAGCGGATCATCTGCTTTCATTTCTTCCTGTCCTCTGCATCTTGCTCTGTCACACCAACCACCTGCATGTCCTCTCTCACCATATCCATAAACTTTATCTTAGGCCTTCCTCTTTTCCTGTTACCTGGCAGCTTCATCCTTAGCATCTTTTTCCCAATATACTCAGCATCCCTCCTCAGCACATGTCCAAACCAATGTAATCTTGCCTCTCTGGCTTTGTCTCCAAACCTTCAAACCTGGGCTGACCCTCTAATATACTTATTCCTAATCCTGTTAATCCTCATCACACCCAGTGCAAATCTTAACATCTTCAACTATGCCATGTCAAACTCTGACTCCTGCCTTTTTGTCAGTGCCACTGTCTCCAACCCATATAACATAGCTGGTCTCACTACCCTCTTGTAGACCTTCCCTTTCACTCTTACTGGTACTCATCTATCACAAATCACTCCTGACACTCTTCTCCACCCACTCCATCCTGCCAGTACTCCCTTCTTTACCTCTCTTCCACACTCACCATTACTCTGAACTATTGACCCAAGTATTTAAACTCATCCACCTTCACTACCTCTACTCCCTGCATCCTCTCCATTCCTCTAGCCTCCCTCTCATTCACACACACATATTCTGTGTTAGTCCTGCTGACCTTCATTCTTCTTCTCTCTAGAGCAAATCTCCACCTCTCCAGTGTCTCCTCCACCTGTTCCCTACTCTCACTACAGATCACAATTTCATCTGCAACCATCATAGCCCACGGGGACTCCTGTCTGATCTCGTCTGTCAACCTGTCCATCACCATTGCAAATAAGAAAGGGCTCAGAGCTGATCCTTGATGTAATCTCACCTCCACATTAAACGCATCCATCACTCCCAACACAGACCTCACCACTGTCACACTACCCTTGTATACATCCTATACCACATATCCTGTACCACTCTTACATACTTCTCTGCCACTCCCGACTTCCTCATACAACACCACAACTCCTCTCTAGGCACCCTGTCATATGCTTTCTCCAAGTCCACAAAGACACGATGCAACTCCTGACCTTCTCTATATTTCTCAATCAACACTCTCAGAGCAAACATTGCATCTGTAGTGCTCTTTCCTGGTATGAAACCATACTGCTGATCACTAATCATCACGTCCCTTCTTAACCTAGCTTCCACTTCTCTTTCCCATAACTTCATATTGTGACTGATCAGTTTAATCCCTCTGTAGTTACTACAGCTCTGCACATCACCCTTATTCTTAAAAATCGGTACCAAAACACTTTTTCTCCATTCCTCAGGCATCCTCTCACTTTCCAAGATTTCATTAAACAATCTAGTTAAAAACTCCACTGCCATTTCACCTAAACACCTCCATGCTTCCACAGGTATGTCATCTGGACCAACAGCCTTTCCATTCTTCATCCTCTTCATAGCTATCCTTACTTCCTCCTTGCTAATCCACTGCACTTCATGATTCACTATCCGCACATCATCCAACCTTCTCTCCCTCTCATTCTCTTCATTCATCAATCCCTCAATGTACTCTTTCCATCTGCTCAACACACTCTCCTCATTTGTGAGTACATTTCCCTCATTATCTTTTATCAGCCTTACCTGCTGCACATCTTTACTAGCTCGGTCCCTCTGTGTAGCCAATCGGTACAGGTCCTTTTCTCCTTCCTTAGTGTCCAGCCTTTCATACAACTCTTCATATGCCTTATCCTTAGCCTTCACCACCTCTCTCTTTGCCATGCACCTCATCTCCTTATACTCCTGTCGACTTTCTTCATCTCTCTGACTATCCCACTTCTTCTTCGCCAACCTCTTTCTCTGTATACTCTCCTGTACTTCCTCATTCCACCTCCAGGTCTCCTTGTCCTCCTTCCTCTTTCCAGATGTCACACGAAGCACTTTTCTAGCCATCTTTCTTACTAGCTCTGCTGTAGTTAGCCATCTATTTGGTAACTCTTCACTGCCACCCAGTGCCTGTCTTAATTCTTCCTTGAACGCCACCTCACAATTACCTTTTTTCTATTTTCACCATTTAATCCTTGGTGCTGCCCTCATATCTTCCTCCTCTTCTTGATCACCAATGTCATCCTACAAACCACCATCCTATTCTGCAAATACACTTTCCCCAGCCACCACTTTACAGTCTCCAATCTCCTTCAGACTGGCCCTTCTACATAAGATATAATCCACCTGTGTGCATCTTCCTCCACTCTTGTATGTCACCCTGTGCTCTTCCATCTTGTTAAAATACGTATTCACCACAGTCATGTCCATTCTTTTCACAAAATCCACTACCATCTGACCTTCTGCATTCCTTTGTTTACCACCATACCTACCCATCACTTCCTCATCCCATCTGTTCCCTTCACCAACATGCCCATTGAAATATGCTCCGATCATCACTCTCTCACCCTTGGGTACAGTCATCACCACTTCATCCAACTCACTCCAAAATCTTTCTTTCTCATCCATCGCACACCCAACTTGTGGAGCATATGCACTAACAACATTCATCATTACACCAATGACATACTGGATTCTTACAAACTCCCCCCTACAAAACTACCAAACTGGCATCCTTCCTGATGACCTTAGCAATCACTCCCTTACCTATGTCATTAGAGCTAAAACTAATCTAAACTTACCTACCTCTCATAAAACACTATATTCAAAAAAACAATTTAATCCTGAACGGTTTCAAACAGAACTTTCACAATACAACTGGACCCCTCTAAAACATCTCTCACTCAACAATGCCATTGAACATTTCAACTCAGCATTCCTTGCTATCTTAAATCAACATGCCCCAAGTCGTATCATTAGAACAAAGACCAAAACAGAACCCTGGCTAACCTCTAATACTAAACAAAAAATTATATTTCTCTCACTCAACAATGCCATTGAACATTTCAACTCAGCATTCCTTGCTATCTTAAATCAACATGCCCCAAGTCGTATCATTAGAACAAAGACCAAAACAGAACCCTGGCTAACCTCTAATACTAAACAAAAAATTATACTCAGAAATAAATCTTGGAAAAAATGGCATTCCTCCAGAAACCCAACAGATCATCAAACCTTTAAAGAACTCAGAAACAATACCAAAAAAGCTATCCTCTCAGATAAAAAGAATTATTACTTTGAACTTCAGCAATCAACCAAAAAAGAACCAAAAAAGTTCTGGTCTACTATCAATAATCTACTTACCCCAGGCAAAGTAGTTACACCCAACCCACAAAACTTAGACCCTGATAACCCCTCTTTAATAGCCAATAACTTCAATACCTTCTTTACTACTTCCATACAAAGTCTAGCTAACCACTTATCGCCTGATTCTTCCCAACTGCTCTTAAATAACATCAACAACTCCCTTCCTCCCCTTCAACTTCAACCCATACCCACCTCCTACATACAATCTCTTTTACAAAAACTTAAACCCACTACCCCCTCAGCAGATAACCTTCCTGCTGAATTCCTTCAAGTAGCAGCTAAAGTTATTGCCTACCCTGTTTCTATCCTCATAAACAGATCCATAAAAGAAAGTACTTTTCCAGCAATCTGGAAGATATCACACATCATACCCCTACACAAAGGAGGCAAATCCACTGACCTTTCTAACTTTCGTCCTATAGCGCTATTATCTCCACTAGCTAAAATCATGGAAAAATGTATACACAAACAACTACTTAACCATCTTCTTCATAACAACCTACTAGCAAACACTCAACATGGATTTAGACCTTCAAATAGTACTACCACTGCACTACTTTCTTTTACCAACACCATCAACTGTAACCGTAACAACAACAAACTAACCTCTTCTCTTTTCCTAGACCTGTCAAAAGCCTTCGACATGGTCAACCATACACTTCTTCTACACATATTAAAATCCCTTGCCTTGGATTCCTCTTCCTTAACCTGGTTCTCATCTTATCTTGAAAACCGACAACAAGCAGTACTCTGGAAAAATTCTCTATCTGCTTTACTACCTATCTCTTTAGGAGTACCTCAAGGATCTATACTAGGCCCACTCTTATTCTCTATCTTTATTAATGATCTCCAATCATCTATACAAAACACTACGTGTATACAATATGCAGATGATTCTACCATTATTTGCACAGCTTCCACTCAATCTGAACTCCAGTCACTCACACAATCTACCTTTTCTACCGTCGAACAGTGGTTCTCAAAAAGATGTCTTCTCCTCAATCCCAAGAAAACAAAACTACTACTATTCTCACCTACCCACAAATCTTCTCAACTAAACTTCTCTATTACTGCAAGTGATAATTCCCTCATCTCCCCAGACTCTACTACTAAACTGCTTGGTGTTACTATTGATAATAATCTCAACTATGACTATCACATCAATAACACTATAAAAGCAGTTAATAAAAAGATTGGTTCACTGTACAGAATTAAACCCTACCTTACAACAGAAGCACTGACCACCTTAGCACAATCACATCTTATCTCTACCCTACTGTATGCGTCCTCTATTTACACTAATCTCTCTAAAAGCAACCTGAAGAAACTTACTACATCCTACCACAATATAGCTCGTTTTGCCACAGCATCCCAGTATAGAACTCACCACTGTCTAAACTTAAAACACTTACACTGGTTGGAACTTCCTAACAAGCTTATCTATCAACAACTCTTAATAACACATAACAGTCTATATCAACCATCAAAGACACCTGCTCTTAGTAACCTCTTGATACCCTATAATAACTTGAAACAGCTGTGCTCCGCCGAAAAGCTACAAGTCAACACAACTAGAATTACAAATTCTACAGGTAACTGCCTTTTCTCCAACTCAGTAGGCAAAATATGGAATAACCTCCCCTCACACATTACCTCTCTAGGCTCCTTTGATCTTTTTAAAAAACAACTTCTTGTACATCTTAACAACTTCTGGCTCTGCTCTTGTACCAATCCAGACTAATCTACCTTCTACTTTCTACTATCATACTTCCTTATTTCAAAACTGCAATCTTTCTCTGTGATCACAAATGACTTAATGATTGTACTGTTACTACTGTTCTCAAAAAAAAATACAAACAATGTCTTTTACAAGTATGTATATACATATACATATACTAATATGGTTGCAATGACCTGGAGGGAGTGTAGTTTTAAAAAGAATTAATGCCTTTCTCAATACGTAGATAGCACTATGTGTTTTTTATTACTTGATCTAGACTAATATGTAAGCATGGTTGCTCACAGTCTGTGTCACAGGCATTTATTGTAAATGTTTAATTTCTATAACCTTGTTTTAATCTGTGGAGCTTTTCTCCCCGGGCCTCCACTGAAAATGGAAATTATCCAGCTGGACTAGCCCGGTCAACAAATGTAAAATAAATAAATAATAAATAAAAATAATTTCCAGCTTCATAAACATCACTCTATCTGACACTCTTTTCACCTCCAAAACACTCTTAACATACTGTTCATTCAGGATAACCCCTACGCCATTTCTGCTCCCATCCATACCATGATAAAACAATTTGAACCCACCTCCGATACACCTAGCCTTGCTCCCCTTCCATCTGGCCTCTTGCACACACAATATACCAACCTTCCTTCTGTCCAGCATATCACCTAGCTCTCTCACTATACCAGTCATAGTGCCAACATTCAAAGTTCCGACCCTCACTAACACAGTCCTAGCCTTTACCTGCCTTCGGGCATGCCTTCCCTCTCTTCTCCTCCTTCGACCGACAGTAGCCCAATTTCCGCCAGCACCCTGTTGGCCAACAGTACTGGTGGTGGTTGTTGTTAACCCGGGCCTCTACCGATCCGGTATGTATATCCGTTCTGTTGTCCGCATATAGGATTTGGCAAAATTTTACACCGGATGCCCTTCCTGAAGCAACCCTCCCCATTTATCCTGGCTTGGGACCAGTACAAAGAAATGCACTGGCTTGTGCATCCCCAGTGGCTAGGTTATTTTAATGACATATTATATTTATATTAATTATAGATGCAACAGATATATCAAGGAAAACAAAAGAACAAATATTTATCATTGTTAAATGATGTTTTGCATGAGAGCTGAACTGCAGCAAGAGGAGTTAATGATGCAGAGTTATTCAAATTAAAAATTCAGAGGCAGAAATTATGGCATTCTTTAAACACATTTAGAATGTTATGTAAACAGGGTTTGGGTTAGACAGAGTATTTTTCGGACCTTATCCATTTTTTTATATTCTTGCCTAGACAAATGAAGTTTGGCAACAAACTAAGTTGCCCCGGGACATCTTCATGGGGGGGGGGTTAGGTTATTATTAGGGGGAGTTAAGTGGTTTGGGGAGGTGAAAGGGTTAAGGGGAGACAGGGATGGTTGGGAGGAAATGAGATAATGATGGGGAGGGGCTTAAGAGGTTTAGTCTGGTGTAGTTGGGTTAAGCAATCACATTTTGGTGTGAACTTGCTAATTGCAGGTTTATGTCCTTGATGACCAGGGGGGTACACTGGTGTTGAGGTTGGTCTTGGGTTGTAAGGGGTGAGCATGAGGGGGTGCATAAATAAATAAAATAAATTAATAAATAATAAAAATAATAATAATGTATTAAATGTTGTGGGTGGATTTGAAGGGTTAGGCTTTGGAACAACATGGTCCTGTTTGACTTGAAGGGTTAGGTTTCTGGACATACTTCTGTTTGATTTGGGGTCCTGCTTGATTTGAAGGGTCAGGCTCTGGGATGGGGTACTGTTTGCTTTGTTGGTTTTCTGGTAGAGAGTTATCGCTGGGTAGAGCTGTGCAGCTTTGTTGGAGTTTGTAGGGTTTTTTTTTTTTGAGAAGCCAGGGAGTGATGGCTGTACCATCGATGCTTGTTCACGGGCTTTTCAGGACAGTGAGTTATAGCTGTACAGCTTCCTCATTGCTTGTTCATGGGCTTTCAGGCCAGGGAGTGATGGCAGATACAGCTGCAGCAATACTTGTTCACGGGTGGCAGGTAGTGAAGGCCTTTTACAACTGGCTTGACTGATTTATTACAGATCCATGTCTCATTATAGATTTGAGTGCCAGTTAGCTGAGGAACCACTGTTTTGTTTGGGGAAATCATCCCATTCTCTATGATGTCCTGATGATAAGAAGTTGTGAATGATTTTGTAGGATGTTTCACTGTTCCATCATGATTCATGGTTGCATACTAGAATACCTGCCCTGAAAGGAAAATTTTGAGCATGGCTGGTGTCCCAAGGTCGGAGGAAAACCCTGTGCCTTAGGTATCTGAGGTGAAGGCTTTGTTAAAGGTAATCACTTAAAGGTAGTTGGTTTAGGGTCATTGGTGGCTGTGTTGGTGCTGGTGGAACTGAGAATATTGAGGTGGGAGCAGTCTGTCACTGTGGTTGTGGCGGTTGGTAATGGCGTGAATCCCCCTCCCTCCCCCTCAGTCTTAGTCACTGTTCTACACTCTGGCATAGTGGTAGGAAGGTGCAGAACCATTTTGTGGGCTTACCGCTCTCTGGGATCCCTAGCTTGCACATGCGTTGTTGTGGCTCTAGCGGTTGGTGAGTCTTAATTCAGACATGCCAGCTTGAGAATTTTGCCAGGAAATTTGTCGGTAGATGTAAATGGAGGGTAGAAAAGTAATGCAAGAGAAGGGCCAGTACCAATTCAGGAAAGGCAGTGTAATAATGAATGATCGAGGTGATGTGGCATAAGTTGATACTGTAATAGTTACGGAGGAATGATATAACAAGTCCTAAACCGAAGCAGTTACACTGGGCTTCTGTGTGCAGGCTGTAAACTGCGATCTGGATATTAGGAAAGTAAGACGTTAGATGTTGAAGTTCTACAATATGAAGACATAAGTTATATCAACAGGGAGTTGCAGGTCTACATAGCTTCCCAGGGCTGCAATCTGAAAATAGCTTCCGTCACACTCGCAACATTTTACAGTTGCTTAAAGTAGGCAAATGTCACGGCATCACAAAACTGGTCATGCATGCAGGCATTTGGTGTGATGTGTGTTCGTCTGTTTGTTATAGACTGTTAGCTGTACTAATGAATGTGTCAATTTTTAAATATAAATTAGGTTGGAAACAAACTGGACAAAGAGTTTAGTGTTGTATTGTCTATACATTTGATGTGACAGTTGTAACAGAACCTAAGGAGTGAATGAAAGAAGCCATGCAGGTTACACTTAGTTTTAGGAAAAGCTAGGTAATGTAAAAAGTTATGATTATTGCATATAGATTGGTTATCTTTAGACATTTTAAACCAATTTTAAACCCAACAATATGTGAATTGTAAACCTAAAATGTACGGTTGGAAAACTAGGAACAACATCTTAAATGAGTACATTGGTTTATGTTTAGCATGACTTCTTGAGAAAAATTATACACTTCTAATAATAGCAGTCTTGCTGACTGGTAAAAAGATGCCACGGAGTATTCTTTCAGTCTATATATGGTAGGTGTTTACAGTGAAGAAGACAAGTGGTAAGCAGATATAACATTTGCAGGTTTTAAGGTTGGGTATTACACTAGTAAGGAGAAGCACATATATTTATAAATGGTTCAAATTCTCTTAACCACATGTTCACCAATGTTATTTATAAACCTGTGGTTTCTGGCTAATTGCTGTAAATCAGTGAAGACTGCAGTTTAAGAGTACTGACAGAGTTCCTGAATTTATATCCTTTAGATAGCATAGCATATGTTGCATTAGCATGGACTATCAAATTACCAAAGTTGTACTGCCGATACTTAAAATTCTTCCTAATTGCATCCCTCTATTGGGTGGGCTGCCACTTGCATTTATGGTCTTCTCTAGATTGCTTGTTCCAAAAGGCTGGGAAGTGTGTTTTGTTTGGAACTTGGCAGGGTGATGTCCTGGTGCTTTTAGGGTGAAGACAGTTGGTGCTGGTGCCTTTAGGGTGTAGGGGATTGTTCATGGGGTGGTCTGCTTCATGTACAGAAGATCTTGTCGTACTGGTGTTGGGCCAGGGTCAGACATTGCAGAAGGGTCTTTGCTTGGTAGTTTACAAAATGTCTTGGGCAGTAGAACTCAGCTACTAAAGTTATGGTTGCAGAGGATTTACATTTTTCTTTTCTTTACAGGTAACCCTATTTCACTGACCACTCATTATAGTCATATCGGACTTGGTGCATAGTAGGGGGACGGGTGATTAAGAGTTAAGTTGCAGGCAAGGTGAAGTTGTGTTATTTGTTTTGCCAGTGGATTCGGGGGTGGCCACGAGGGGTGGAGTTACCACAGTATGAATTCAGGGCAGGCTTTGATACATAATAGTGCATATAGGCCCTACCAATTGTCTTTTCCTTATGTGCTGTTGGAGTTGCTGGACATTGGAGGAAGACATTGAGGTTACAGGTAACAACATTATTAAGGCTCGTTTAGGTGAATAAGAGTTGTACAGTCTGGGTTACTGTGA
The DNA here is from genome assembly GCF_019279795.1 of Protopterus annectens. Classification (NCBI taxonomy): domain Eukaryota; kingdom Metazoa; phylum Chordata; order Ceratodontiformes; family Protopteridae; genus Protopterus; species Protopterus annectens. The sequence goes on from NC_056732.1 coordinate 645,986,052, forward strand.
CGATAGATGCTTGAGGTAAGTTAGGAACAAGGTAATTAGGGGATTAGTTATATTAAGGGGATTTTGGAGTTGAACATAGGTGAGACAGAGTGTAATAGCAGAAGGGGGTTGAGTAACGGTTAGTCAAGTGAGCTTTGGGGCAAGGGTGTGGGTCTTGTAACCTGTCACTTACCACTTTTGTGGATATTGTTAGGTCACTTCAGGTGTGGGGTTTAGTTGCAACATATTTAATTGGTGGTTAAATTTATAATGGGTGTTTGATAGGTTCATTGGAAGCATAGCTTCAGTTATGGCTGTTTTGTCATAAATGTGTGGGACAGTAGTACAATCCTTCCCGGGTTGGCCAGATAGGTTGTTTCTGAAGATGTCTTGATATGTGCGTAATGTATTTTAGATGACTTACATGTCTTTTCTTTCTTGCAGTTGGGGTTTTTTGGAATGCTACGGCTATATTTTGGAATAGGTGGGTATAAGGTGGAGCCTTCTCTTTACATATTAGAGGATTTACTTGTGTCCATTTCTTTGTAGATGGTGGTGTGACGAGTACCAGTTGGGTTACTATGCAGTGAGTTCACAGATGATGGAAGCAGTGGCGAGTGAGGAGGTTGCACATGGGGTGCACAAGTGGGCAACAGTTACTGACTGAAATTGCTGGAGGGCAGAAGGCATCATGCAGTGGCTTCAAAGGGGATCTGAAAGGTAATGTTTTTTTTTATAGTTCGGATGTTTTGCAACCTGAATGGGGTTCAAAGTGGGTCTGAGTAATCACCTTATTAAGGCATATTAGAGCTCTTGGTTCAATAAGTGGGAGATGAATACTGTATTGTTATAGGGGACAAGTAAGGAAGAGGTAGGTAGGGGAGGCTAAAGGGGTAATGGGTGGGGATGGTTATGGGGAGTGTAGGGATCCCACGGGAAGAGTAGTCATGACATTCATAGGAGTGCACGGCTTATTAGGCTAAACCCCTATGGCTCTTGCAAGCCAGTGAAGTCCAACCCTTGCTTTCTTAAGAACCTTGGGGCGGTTATATTTACTTATTCAGTGATTGAACCGTATTTAGGGGAGGACCAATGAGGTGTTTGATGGGATGCTGGAGTTTGTTTTTAATGGGTGATGTCTTTGGGGTGATAAAATTGTCCCTTGAGTAGGTAGTGGTTAATGTTACATAACAGGTTAAGGTTTTACAGAATACCACAGGGATCATTTCACATGATGTTTGGGTCAATTTTGTGAGTAGAGTTTTAAAAAGCATGGTAGGTAGGTGGTTAGTGGGGTAGTTTTAAAACTAGAGGCATTGTTACAGAGGAGTTAGAAGGTTTAAAGTAAGCTTGCTTGCAGGATAAGGCTGCAGTAGGACAGGTCTTAATTGCCCACTAATAGTATAAGTAATATAAGGAAAGAGCTCTCCAGGGGAAAGGCCAGGGCCAAACAGGGGTTAAGAATAGTTTGGTAATGAGTGAATTGGGGGTGTTTATGGCTGGGTATGTAGAGCATTTCATTGCTGAGCATAGGTGGGTTTTCGGGGTGCTGGTTTTCTGCCAGCTAAGGTAGGACATTAAGGTTGAGTTAGACTGTTCCCTACGGTATTGGATTTGTTGCACATATAGAACTGGGTAGTGGGTGGGCTAAGGTGATATGCTACGGTTAACAGGGTCTTGGGTGTAAGACTTGCCACTAGTTTGATTGGGTGCCGTCTTGAGTTCAAGGGGTTATAGTCTGTGGTTTTGTTGTGGTTATAGGCTGGCAAAACGTTCAGGTTGAGCCATGATTTCAGGGTTGAAGGCAGCGGGCTAAAAGGGTATGTTCTTTCGGTGTGTGTGTGTTCTGGTGTTACAACGGGGTCACGGTCATCCTACTTTAGTTTCATTGGGTGAGTTTCAGTGGTGGCATGGCAAAGGGGTTTATGACAGGATTCTAAGGTGCTTTACAGATGATGGGTACACCAAATGATGTTTGGCTTGACCCTTCCCTTTATGGGAAGTGGAGTGAACAATTTTGGGTCAAAGGGAGGGGTCAGGCTGGTTGGTGGAGAAGAGGGATAGGCTTGCCCTCATTTTTTCCCCCTCTGATGTCTGGATGTTCATTTCAAGGATCTGGGGAAAGGAAATGAGTAGTTGGAGGAAGCTTGCTGAATAGATAAGCAAGCTGAGGTAAGGATGGTGGTTACTGGTGAAGGTAATTCAATGGATGGTGTATGAAGTGAGATGGGACGCTGCTTCATAAGTAAAGTAAGTGAGTAGAGGTATGGACGCTGCTTACTGGGGCAGGATGAGTAGGTACACTGCCCTGATTAACATTACAAGGATGTTATGCTGTATTTAGAATCAATTATACCATGAATAGTAATTAATAAAGTTGGTGATCAAAGCTATGTTATGGAAATTTAATAAAGGTCTACAAATGTAATTTGGTGTGATGTATGTTATTGAAGGGGACTGGGGCAAATGAAGTTTGGCAACAAACTAAGTTGTCCCGGGACATCTTCATGGGAGGGGGGTAGGTTAATATTAGGGGAAGTTAAGTGGTTTGGAGAGGAGAAAGGGTTAAGGGGAGGCAGGGATGGTTGGGAGGAAATGAGATAATGATGGGGAGGGGCTTAAGAGGTTTAGTCTAGTGTAGTTGGATTAAGCAATCACATTTTGGAGTGAACTTGCTACCCACCCACCCCCTCTTTTCATTGGTGGGGAGTAGGGTTATTTATTAGTGGGGGTAGGTGGAGAAGAGGGATATGCTTGCTCTCTTCTGTTCCCCCTCTGATGTCTGGATGTTCATGTCAAAGATCTGGGGAAAGGAAATGAGTAGTTGGAGGAAGCTTGCTGAATAGATAAGCAAGCTGAGGTAAGGATGGTGCTTATTTGGTGGAAGGTAATTCAATGGATGGTGCATGAAGTGAGTTGGGATGCTGCTTCATAAGTAAAGTAAGCGAGCAGGAGTATGGATCCTGCTTGTTAGGCAGGGTGAGTAGGTACGCTGCCCTGATTAACATTACAAGGATGTTATGCTATATAGAGAATCAATTATAATATGAATAGTAATTAATAAAGTTGGTGATCAAAGCTATGTTATAGAAATTTAATAAAGGTTGTCAAATGTCATTTGGTGTGATGTGTGTTATTGAATGGGACCAGGACAAGTTTTTAATTGTTTGAATAGTAAGAGTAGAATATATCATAGAATAGAGCATTATATTATACTTTAATGTGATTGGTTAACCCTCAGGAACATCATGCCAATAATTCTGCTTAGAAAAGGAGCTTGTGGCTCTAAGAGCCCCACTAGATGGTCAGTGTTCCAGAGAAGGATATCAATGTACAACTAAAGCCCAAGTAAATGGGTAAATCTCCTAATATGGCATAAAATCCAAGCAATGACACTGAAAGCATCTTCAGGAACGGTTATTTTCAGTTCTCCCGTTAACCATAACTATTAGCACAGTTACAGAGATGGAGTGCAAAGGAACAGAAATTAGCCAAATAACTGCAGAAGTTACAAGGACCTGCCTTTCCCTTTCTCCACACTAGGCAAGGATCTTAGAAAGTTGCAACAAACAAGCAGAGAAAAATAATCATACATAACACAAGTAACTACAGCAACAGTTATACAATGTGATATGTGTCTGTGGGACTGAGCAGAATGCCCCTTTGGCATTGTACCTTAACTGAGCACTTGCAGCAGTTGGAATGACCTCAAAGGTTCCTCACCAGGAGAATCCAGGATATGAATATGATCTCCTACACAGGCACTTACAGTGGAGAGTATTAGAACACACTCACAGGTTCATAGGATTATACAAATCTAATGATCTCCAGGGATTTTGTAAGCCAAGCCATGCAACCCAACACAGTTTTGTCCCTGAGTTCCCTGGACACCTATATGGTGGATATGTTAATAAAGAGGTAGCTAAGGGTCATGTGGGAATCCTATGAACCTATGAGTGTGTTCTAATGCTCTCCACTATAAGTGTCTTAAAACAATGAAGTGAGCTAAATGAAGTCAGCTAAACTACAGATTATGTTATTTATGTATTTCCTAATCTGATCACAATAAAATATCTGAGGTGTGCACAGTCAATAAATTTCTAGATACATCTGATTTGTTTGTGTGAGGAACTGTCACTTTATGCCTTTGCATGTGTGTGTGTGTACGTGCATTTCAGTTTCTCTAGATGTGCATGAGAGTGCCTCTTTCTACCCCTGTAGCATTGGGCATCACAACACCTCTTGGTGTTCCATTTTTTTCTCATAACACCCACCCTGTTGAACATTACTGTCTGCTTAAAACCCAATTAAAACGCAAAAATAGCTGATGTAAACTTCACTTCCTCATTGTATCAAATCATACATCTGTAAAGATTCTTAACAAATCCTAACTTCTCCACAAGTTACTAGACTGAGTATTACTGTTTAACACTTATCAAAAGAAATGTTAAAGAATTACATTTGACAACCAGTTTCTTAGCTGTCAGAAGAGCTGTCAAACTGTAGCACTTCAAAAGTTGAAAAAAAAAATAACAAAACGTTATAAGCTGAAAGGTCCATTAATAAAATTCATTTTTTCTTTACTGTGTCTTACTTCTGATTAATGATTATTACTTCATAATATGGCTGCCTTGCCAATATCTTTTCACTCTCATAAAATAAAAATCAGGATGGTACAAGCTCCATACCAGACAAAAAAGTATAGGAAGTTGGCATAATGGTTCCAGTACTGTTCTGCCAAAACTGTGCTCAGACTGATTAAATACAGAAAGTCACATTTAGCACTGTAATATTTATAGGACTTGAACAGTAACTTTCTGCTTTATAGTTTGTTTGAAAGACACACACACACACACACACACACACACACACACACACACACACACACACACAAACTCACACGCACGCACACAACCACACAGGCATAAAGATGCACAGAACACACACACAATGATACTTTCATGCAGATCTGCAAGCAGATACTTGGATTCACTATTATCTAGCAGTCACTAAAGAGATAAACCTTGTGAACTGTTGTGTCATAAATTATCAACAAAAGGTTTTGTGTTTCAAACATAAAAAATGCTTAAAAAATTTAAAAAAGAAAACAATATAAATTAATAGATAAGCCATCTTTTGTAAAGAAAATGAGTCTTCCAGAGAGGGAATTACAGGAAGATATTGAGCCTTTCATGGGGAGTGTATTAAATCCTTTGGCTTCAGGCCTCTCAGCACCCATCAGTGACACTTTATTCCTTATAATGCACATTACATCAGTTAATATTTCTTACATAATCCACATTGGAACACTGTGACTACTCTGTTAAGACATTGTTACTAGAAGCATTTCTGCACTCTGGACGAACAACACCTTCACATTTAAATGTTGTTTTGCAGTTCACTCCCACCACATTCACAACTTTCAAACTGCACACATCGAAAATAGGTACAAAGACCCTTGAAAACTCGATACATCCAGATTAAAATCCAGACATCTAATTAGCATAACATTCAAATACCAAATATCACATAACTTTTCCCATTTCCAGTAGGACTGTAGGATACTACACAGAAATACATTTAAAAAGCAGAGTGAGAAAAATTATGGAAAAATATAAGCACACCGTCAACAAAACAATGTAAAAATCTGATCAAAACTCTAGCACACAAAGTCATTTATGTATAATGTGTGTCCTTTTTTTCCTGAGATTATTGTTGTCACTAGTACATTGTTTGTGTAGTGTAGTTTTCTGTCAAGTAATGAAAGGCATTAAGAAAATTGTGTGAAGGGGTAAATCAAGCCTAAAAAAAGGGATATACTCCCAGAAAAAAAATCACTACATGCAGGGTTAAATCACACCTAAAACAGGAACCTAGTAAAATAGGGACAGTTGAGAGGTATATAATTTTATTGCTTAAACCAACTACCATATGTATGAGCTGACCTGCATTTACATATACCTATTAGTTAAAGCTGTCATTTTATTAGAAATAAAAAAAACATTTTCCTGCATAAAAATAATTGCTAAAACATTCAAAATGAACCAATTAATTACATATTTTTGGAGGAATCAACCTAGTAATGCCATAGCAAAAAGTATCAACCAACTCTGTCAACAGAATATAATTCTGGGGTGTGCCTCCACAATGCTGTAGGGGCACGATTTCACAGCAAATGTTTATTTTATCTCCTTAATTATTATCTACTATTTAGGCATTTATTTAGTCTCATACTTAAGTTACATATAACCTAAAATGCCAGCAATAAAACAACTGCCTTACCACTGGCTGTCATTGTAGCTGCAGAAAGTAATTTTTCATTATTTTGCAGAAGGATCATATTGATAGTGGGGATAACTGAACTCTGACCACTAGCTCAAAACAGATAATTTAATGGGGCTACACATCAGGATGCCTGGCTGATCACTAGATTACAACTGGTATTGAATAAATGCAAGTTTAGAAGAAGGCACTAGTAAACCATACTCTGTACTCCTTGGTATGGTAATGTATTGGCTTATTCATGCACAGAAAAGTCAACATGCGTACATACACAAACACACAGATTGTGAATATTTCAGGAGCTTGTTTATTTATTTGTATTTGTTTTCCAGGGTAGAATACTGATCTCCATGGACCCTTTTTAGATTCTGCCCAGAAGTGGTATGTGGTAAAGTGACTAGCTCTGAGTCACACAGTTAGACAATGGAGGCTAAGGGACTTTGAGTATGTCAGATGAATAAGAAGATATTTTCATCCCAGGCTGTGCTTCAGAAGATTAGCCAACTTCCATACTAGCAGCTGAAAAATAACTTAATCTCAGAGGCAGGGAAAATGCTTTCACATGTCAGGGTCATTCAGATGGAAAAAAAGTAGCCATGACCCTGTACAATTTTCTCTTCTTTAGATATCCAAGGACAATAGGTAAGCAGGAAGTTGCTATTCACCAGTAACCCATGCTGTGTCTAAAGCTATTCCCCGCAAATCCACTTTATTTAAGCTTTGCATCCCTGGCAATTTTGTAACGTCAGTAGCCTGTATAAGCTGGCTCCATCAATGTATATGTAAGAAAGCAGCAGAAGTTTGTTTTTGGAGCTGAGAAACATGCTTATTAAACAGTTATGTGAATGAACAGAACAATACAATACAGCTAAGTAAAGCAATACCATTTGTACAGCAATTCCATTCTGCATGGTACACTACAGGTGATACAAAGCAAGACCACAGACCAATGTAAATGAAACAGTACAACACAGCTGGTTATATTAGCTACATTTAGTAACATTCTACAAGGTACATTTCTTACCTAATTTCTTAAAAATAGGAAATGATGTTTCTTATAAACTCCTTAAAAGAAAGTATGGCATTCTGAGGTCTGCTCACATTTTCCATACATACATTAAAAGCAAGGGAAAAAGCAGGCCCTTAGATATGTTACATCAATTAGATATGTCACATCAATTAGATATGTTACATCAATTAGATATGTCACATCATGCAAACACATCCACTTGCTACTCACATGAATGCTTCACATATGGTTTTGAAACTTATTGGGAGACGCACAGCTGAAGTGTAAAATGTGTCTGCTCTTAACTGTATAACAACAGTGATTAACTTAACAAATACAGCAAAAGTAAACAATTCTTCAAAGAAATCTTTCTAGTCTGGGCACTGAGGAATGAGCTCTGACTACAGTAATTTAAAACATAAATTAACATTTCTCAAGTGTTTATTCAAACAACTAATTTTGGGTGAGTACACATATAAGACAGTATGAGACAGCATATAAATCTTCTCATTTGGCTATGGAAATTCATGGTCTTTTTCTGTAATCACTCAGCTGCTGTATCTGAGAACAACATTTCACAGTTAAACCGTACGATTTGCAAAATGAGACAGTAATACAAAACTATGTGGTTGCAGCAAAACTGCTACTTACAAAGATGCCAAACTTAAATTTCTAAAATGAAGCAGGTAGCTGAATAGTCTGCAACATGTATACCATTTTCCTGAACAGAGTATGAACATCCTTTCTTCTTTTTCCACACACAACATTATTTAAGAACTGCAGTTTTTTTAAGGCCAACTAATTAAATGCATGCCAGCTGGGAGTGAAGTTCTAAATAAAGCTACATGCAACAATCTAATAAACTATGTATCTGCTAAAGTACTAATTTAACCTGCTTCCACAATGTTTTTGGTTTTCTAGATACACAAAATCTAGATCTAGTAGAACTGCGGTGATGGTGCTGCAGTAGCGTTGTCGCCTCATAGCAAGATGTTGTCCCGTTTGATTCTCAGCTAGAGCGTCTTCTGTGTGGAGGCATACGTGAATGGGGCATGCCTTCGTTGAAGGTTGTGCATCAGGGCTGGTAACCCGGTACGTAAAAATCCACTACCAATCATTAGCGGACCGGAGTTCCGCTGTGATGACCCCTAACCAGGAAAAGCCGAAAGACATAAACAAACAAAGATACACAAAATCTAGTAAGCATTTAACTGCTAATTTATACTGACAGTTATTCAAGAAAAGACTGAGCTTTTCAAAAATTTTGTGAAATACAGCAACTGTTCATTCAAGAATTTCTTTCACCATTTGTTTAAAACAGCAGTAGAGATCAGATGATGTAGCCAGTGGCCCAAATAGTCATCAAAAATGCAAGAATATTAAATTGAGTCAATTAAAGTTATTTTCTTAATCTGTGAAGCACGTACTGACTTTCTCTCTGCATCTTGGATAATATAATGCTTCATTTTAAAAGATAAGCGCTTTTCAGCATGCTCAGATATTGCTAGAACTCTTGCCAAGAAAACTGCTTGTTAAAAGGAATAAAATAGTATTGATATGGCAAGAGCAGACTGCACTGTCCAACTAATGTGCTCAATGTTCCTGACATCCTAAATTAATTCTGCTTCCATGTCATCCTAGGTAATTTAGATGCAAGACATAGTGAATACATTTTTATGATTCAAATCTATTGTGAACTGATAGAAGAATGGCTACAACATAAATATTTTATTAGACAATATTATAAGTCTAGGAGTGAATACATTTAAATTGGAACATTCTATATTGATTAAGTCAATAAACAAAGACTCCTAGCTTTCCATTTCGATGAAAACAGTACTTTTCTTACTGCAAACCTTTCAAACACAATCCTTTGGAAGACCATGCCAGTGTCATAATTAGTGTTAGTATTGGAAAGTTATGATGGGTCTGGTGAAAAATACAGAGACTGGAGATGTCAACAATATAAATACAAGTTTATAAAAATAAAATAAGATATACATATATTATCATTCACATGGGGTATGGGAGTATCAAGTTGCCATTTTAATGTCAAAGTTCATTTTTTTTCCTCTACCCAGACACAAATGACTGCAGGATATTTTGCAGAGATCCTAGAAAGCATGTGTTGTTAGCAAATGGCCAGGATCCACCACAAAATTTAATACAAACTCTCTCTATCGCCTCGGCAAACGCCTTCCAAGGAGAATACAAACAGAAAAAAACACCACACATTTATACAATAGAATTAATCAACCTATTTTCAATTAAACAATTAAAACAGCTAAATAAATATAGAATTAAATAAATAATTAAATAAAAACTCTCCAATTACATTCTACGTTAATGCCACTAGGGGCTAAAGTGCCATATTTCAATATAAAAACTGTTTCTTTATACAAACGTTTTTTCTTTATATTAGTACCATATTGAGCTATAGAAACATTCAGCTTTTGCCCCTATGTATGCTAACATCATGATGGGACTTGTTGAAATGGAAGTTTTGTACCAGAAAGAATTTTTCAAAAAATATGTGGTGAAATATTGTTGATATATTGATGATTTAATTTTTATATGTAAGAGAGGTAGGGAAGAAGTTAGTATTTTCATACACGCCCTCCAAGAAAATAGATTTTCATTGAAGTTTGATGGTTTTCAACTCGGTAATAAGGTTAACTTCTTAGATATAAATCTTGAAGGAGGTGGAAATGGGAGAATTATTACTAAGGTATTTCGTAAATTTGAGGATGGTTTACACTTCTTAGATGGAACTAGCTATCATCCTCCACATTTATTAAAATCTTTACCATATGGAGAATTAATGAGAGTAAAGAGATTATGTAATAACACTAATGAGGTAAATAGTTAGAAAAAAGTCTCAGTTATTTATAAAGAGGGGTTATAATGCTGAGGAAGTGTTACTCTCTTTAGATAAAGTTAATAAGAACATTATATATAAGCCTAGTAATAATTGTAATAAACATCAAGGTAGATTTAAGAAAGAATTAAATCATCTGAGAAAGATCTATGCTGTTATGACTTATGATTTATTGGCAGAAGAAGTTAAGCAGATTATTCAACTTTATTGGACTTCCCTGTTTAAATATAGGGACATAGTAGACATAGTAGATGTTTTTGAAAAAAAAATTAACTTTTTCCTTTAGATGGGGCAAGAATCTAAAGGATATGCTAGTCCATGCTAGATTTTTTACTCCTACAGCATGCTTGGATATAAATTTGAGCTTAGCAGGTACATATCCCTGTGGTAGATGTATATCATATCAATATGTGAGTAAAACATTTCAATGTATTAATGGACAGAATTTTCAGTGCAAAGGTATGTTTTCATGTAATACTGAAAGTATTGTATTTGCACTCAAATGCCCATGTGGAATGTTCTATGTGGGGGAAAGTAAAAGGGTTTTTAAAACTAGGTTACAGGAACATGTTAGGGATATTAGGAATGAAAAATTAGAAAGTCCACTTGCAATGCATTTTAAAAAGTATCATAACAGTAACCCACGGGGTATGCTAGGTACTGTTTTAGAACATGTTTCTATTGCTCAATGTTTGTGTCTTTCAGCTTTTCCCGGTTAGGGGTCGTCACAGCACAACTCCGGTCCGCTAATGATTGGCAGTTGATTTTTACGTACCGGCTTGCCAGGCCTGATGCACAACCTTCAACGAAGGTATGCCCATTCACGCATGTCTCCATGCAGATGATGCTGTAGCTGAGAATCGAACCGGACAGCGTCTTACTGTGAGGCGACAACACTACCGCAGCATAACACAATTTATATTAACATGCATTCTTTGATGGATTTGAAGTCCATACCTCTCACCTGTTCCTGATTTTCAGGGACACCCATGATTTTGACTCCAATTTTAGCTATGCCTCCCTTAATCCCTCCTAAAATTGGGCACTTTTGGAGAAAAGGTGGTGAATTACACTTAATAAACAATGACAATAAACAGAGTTATTGACTATTGTTGTTGTGTCTTTTCGGCTTATAAAGAAAAAAACTTTTGTATAAAGAAACAGTTTTTATATTGAAATATGGCACTTAAGCCCCTAGTGGCATTAACATAGAATGTAATTGGAGAGTTTTTATTTAATTAATTATTTAATTATATAATTTAGATGTTTTTATTGTTTAACTGAAAATAGGTTGATTAATTCTATCGTATAAATGTGTGGTGTTTTTTTCGGCTTATATTCTCCTTGGAAGGCGTTTGCTGAGGCGCTAGAGAGTTTGTATTAAATTTTGTGGTAGATTCTGGTTCCTGGTCGTTTGCTTTCATCTGATTTATATATTTTTTTGTTTTATTTGTTGTTCTTCAAAGCATGTGTTGTTCTTGGAATCCCCACCAAGAGAATACATTTTCTCAAAAGCTGCTATTAACGCCAACTAAACAAATTTTATACAAACATCTCAGATATAACAGTGTATTTGTGTGGAGAAACATTATGGTGAGCAAAGCTAAAATAATGTACATTAGTGGAACAAGCCTTGACATTTATTGTAGATATACTTTTATTAAAACAACAAATGAGAGGTGTATAAATAAACACATTCTGACTAGAAGCATTAAGAGCTACAAAGGTTTTATTTTACAGAAAGACAAGCATCCTGTTTATTAGTAAAAACTTATTGAAAATATAAAATTAACGTACAACATTTATGGTTGGTAACTATACTTCACTATTCCATTTCCTAAAGTTAATATATCACAGAATTTCTGAAGTAATGCAGAAGTCAAACAGAAAAATCACTTCAATTCTTGCTAAAGAAAAGCTGTGGACAAAAGTTTCATAACAAGAATAATATGCGACAATATGTAGACTAATGCATTGTATTTCTTCTGAGAATGTCTGTTACCATATATTTGGAAACAGACTAGAACAAATCATGTTTAGAAATGATGCAGTTCTTCTTTGATGTGATTACTGAAATGACATGGGAATAATAAGTCCATGCAGTATATCAGACTAGGTCAGCGCATATGTGGTTTGATGAAGGGAGACTCCATTCATCCTTTTAAACCATTCTGCATTCTCTTTGCTGCTATCACATCAGATTTATACAATCTGAGACTCTTCCGTCTGCTCAGTACTTTATGCAATTTCACAATGATTCATAATGGAGTTTATCCAAAATAATATAGAGGACCTAATTCTGTTTGCTATGAATGACTTTTCCAAGGAAAGATCTTGCTTTCTAAATCCCTTTCCTTGGAAGAGGTAACAGCACTTGATCCTGTTAAAATGTTTGACACTGCTCCACATAAGTTAATGGTTGACAAATTGAATAATAATCCACATGTAAGATGTTTTGTTTAGCTAGTGTTTTTATTCAATTACTTAAGTCACAGTGTGGCAGTTTCCTGTTTATCATGATGGGGATTACCACTGTTGACACAAAGGGCTCTGTACTGGGGTAACTTTATTTTGCATTTGCTGAAGATTGCAAATAAAATAACTCAGTTGCTAAAACAGAAGATGCTAAGGTGCTTCTCCAAGGTGGTTAACAAAACAAAACAAAAAACATACCTTCTGCAATAGTAATGATATCACCTTTAATGACAGTAACTATAGTATCATCAAACTTGGCAAAAATGACAATTTTATGATGTGAAAATAAAGTAAAACCATAAAAATAACACAGTAAAGATCTGTGGATAATGATAAAGCAGCAATGTAAGCATCCCCTTGTATATATTTATGGAAGTCAGAAAATATATTCTAAAGCTCATCAAATTCTAAATGCATGTCTTCTCACACTTGAGAGTTAACTGTACTTTATGTTGTAATGGTCTGAACCTTTACTGACTATAGTTCTGTATTTTGGAGCATTTGTATCTAAAGCTACATGAAAGATACATTATACATCTTTCTAAAAATACCAGATTATCTCTTTCTTGTCTATAAGGCCATATCTGATTTGTAGTTATTTAAAAATCTATACCTGGAACACACAACTGTAAGACTGGACATAACGATATCAACCTAATACTAAAAATAAATATCAGCAATAGAAAAAAGACAGATACCTTAGACATCACTATCCAAAATTATGGAATAAAATTCTTCTGACAATTCTTCTTACAGTTAGTGTTATTTGCTCAATAGGTAGCCTGCTCAATTCAACACCAAGTAACTGGATTTATATTCAAGTACTGACATAACGTGCAACATAATGAGGGTTTTATTCATCTTTTGGATTATATGTTATGCTGAGATCATATCTGCTAATGGTAAGTCAGGTGGCTGTGAAAGATCTCACAGCACTTATTAGAAAGAGTAGGGGAACTTCATTTAAAAGCTATCACAAATACAATCAGCTTAAGACATTACAAAAATGTCCTCACTGTTTAACAAAAAAAAGAGAGAGAGAGAAAAGAACCCTTAAAATTAAGCAATGATTTATACCATGATACAAAAATGAAATTTTTATATTAATTGTAAGTTTATTACTTTTAACCACAAAGTGTGGTAGTGTGTATCACATCCTCTAATTTTCATATATTAGACAATATTTTAGAACTTATTTCTATCTACATATTCCATTAATAAGTAAACACGCTTTCCAACTATTCCTCTCCCTATTATAATGATAATAATAATAATGTGCCATATTTAATTCACATATATTAAATTTGTCCACCTTCAGTATTTTCTTCACTTTCATACATCAGATAAAACAGATATCCTACTCATTCTTGAAACATAGCTCCTTGTCAATTTCTTACTTCCTCTAAGTTACATTTCATTTAACATGCCTTTCTTCTGGTGTTTTGTAAATGATTCCTCCTTTAATTTATAGTTCGGGTGCAATTAACTGTTGGTAGGACACATATTCAAGTCATTGCCAGCTACAGGACTCTGACTATTTGCATCTACTTGAGTCTATCACGATACATCCGAACTCCGGGTTTTGGGTGACTTTAACTATCCATCCATTGACTGGGTAAATACTTGCGCTCAAACTCATTTGCCCAAAAGGTTCCTCAACTTCATTAACTCCATTGCCATGGTCCAGCTAGCTGACACCCTCATAAGGGGTGCCAACATCCTGGATCTGGTGCTTACTAATATGGTTGACCACTGTAGCACCCCCGACTATGAGGTCCTGTTGGTGAGATCTGACCACAAATTGGTCTCATTCAAAGTAACTATCAAACCTGACCCCCCTCCCCCCAAGCAGCAACTAAAATAAAAAAAACTTCTCCAAATCAGATTATAACCTTTTACAGGATGGTATAAATAGCTTCATTGCACCTCCTCCCTCAGATGGAATTTACAAATATGTCGAGCTCTACACCAATGCTTTATACAGACACCTGTATACCTACAATGACTCAGCTGTACCTGATAGGACCAAAACAAGCTTCTCAAGAAAGAGCAAACCTTCCTGGTGAACAACTGCCATTGACAGGCTTTACAATAACAGGAAGAAATTGCTGTCTAAGAGTAAGAGGGAGTGAGCCCTCCTAAACTGGAAATACTCTCTCCTCAGCTTAAACAAGCAAATAAGATTTTTTGTGAAGTCCTCCATAGCAAACTATGGGTCCAAATTAGATTCCTCAACAAAGGATAACCACAAGGCATTCTATAGTTACATCCATAACCTAAAAGGAAAGGCCCAGATCTGTGCTGAACTGGCAGTTAATGATACCACAAATACTGAGCCTGTGGACATAGCTAACCTGTTGGCTGACAGGTTTTCTGAAACTTTCATTCACCTGTTCCCACCACATGTACCCCATGACATCCCTACCACCTGTCCCCTACCTTGCATCTCTAAAGAGTAGGTCATAAGCGCCCTCTCTAAGGCCAAAAACACAGCATCTATGGGATATGATAACATCCCAAGTTGCATCCTACATGGGCTGCATCATGAATTAGCAGCACTAGTGGGTACTCTTTTCAATCATAGTCTAAGCACTGGCTTTGTACCAGCTAAATAGAAAACAGTGACCATTATTCCCTTACACAAAGGCAGTGCCTTGCACTGACCCTATGAACTATAGACCTATTAGCTTGACTAGCCTTATCTGCAAGGCCATGGAATGAATCACCACCATGGACCTTAGAAACAAAGATATAGGTAATCTTCAAACACTTGACCCTACTCAGTTTGGATTTTTCAAAGGGCGATCATGCCTGTTAAACCTGGTATACTTCTTTGAGACTGTTACCAAGGCCCTGGACAAAGGGAAATCTGTGCATACAGCCTACCTGGACTTAGACAAGGCATTTGACACTATCCCCTACTCAGGCATCATTGACAAACTCACCCAACTAGGCATCAACTCCTATATCATTAGATGGTTGCTAATTGGCTCACTGGTAGAACCCATATAGGCAAAATAGGGGAATCCACCTCCAACAGTAGACCTATAACAGGTGGTGTTCCACAGAGATCAGTCATGGGACCTCTACTGTTTGGAATCTATTTCTCTGATGTACAAGCAAAAACTTAAGGTCTGTGGCTGACAAAGTTTGCTGATGACTGTAAACTGGGAGCAGTCATAGGTTCATAGGTATGTACTAGGGTAAAGGCCCTGGAGCCTTTACAAGCCTAGCCCATAGAAGTGCTCTGGCATCATGCAACTGGATGTTAGTTCCCAGTATCTCTATGAAGTAGAGCCACTGAAATGATCCATGGGGTGAACCTTCTATTACCCTTCCACTCATCAAGATTTCTCTTGAAGAGGGACAGTGAGGTGCTCTGCTTGACATGTATGGGAAGTCTGTTCCAGAGCATGGGCAGTCTCTGGGTGAGGAACCTGTCCCTCCAGCATGTTCTGTTGATCGTGGTAATGAGGTTGAGGTCTCTGGAGTGTGTGGTGCAGAGGGATTGAGAGTTCTTTAGATATAGCATTTCTAACAGAGCTGCATCAGACATGGCTTTGTAAGTTAAGCATAGATCACCTCTAAGTAGGCAATATGAGACAGAGAATAGCTGGAGTCTTTGGAGTCTATCCGTGTAGGACATGTTTTTAATGCCTAAGATCCTCTTCATGAGGTACTTCTGTGGCCCCTCCAGCTGTTGCAGGTGTCTAGTAAGGTACATGCCAAATGGGGCATTATACTCAATGACTGGCCTAATGAGGGAAGAGTAGAGAGAGAGAGATGATGACCTCTTTCTTCCTGAATGCAAAACTCTTGGTAATGAGATGTGCCACATAGAAGAACTTTCTGACCACAGTGACAATGTGGTGGTCGAAGGACAGGTTGCTGTCCACCTACATCCCCAGATCTCTTATAACGCCTTCAGTGTTCAGTGGGTTCCCATCAATGTGGTAATTAGTGGGAAATGAGTTTTTCCCAAAGGGGAAGATGACGCATTTTTTGGCATTAAGCTTAAGACCATGGTTTTGACACCAGTCATTGGTCTCAGTGAGGCCTTTCTGTAGGATGTATGCATCACTTGGGGAGTTAATAATGGCTCCCAGCTTGCAGTCATCGTCAAACGTGGTCACCCAGAGTCCCTTTGTGTTGGCCTGGACTTCTGAAAAGTAGATGCTGAACAGAAGAGGAACCAGGACCAATCCCCGTGGGACTCCACTCATGACTGGTCGGCATTCTGACAGAGTCTGTTACTTTCAGACTGTGTGTTCTATCTGTGAGCCAATTTGCAACCCACTTAGTGATATAGGTGTTGATGTCTATTTTGGTGAGTTTATCAATAATTCCTGAGTGAGAAATTGTATCAAAGGCCTTGGCTAGATCAAGGTAGGGCATATGCACTGCCTTACCTTTATCCACAGCCCTGGTAATTGACTCAAAGAAGTCAACCAGGTTGAGCAGGCATTATCTCCCTTTCACAAAGCCAAATTGCATGGGGTCTAGAATTTGGAGATTTCCTATATCTTTGTTAATCAGGTCCATGATGATGCACTCCATAGCTTTAAATATCAGACTCGTCAGGCTAATGGGACAATAATTCCCAGGGTCTGTAGCCACTCCCCCTTTATGGAGATGGATTACTGTAGCAGTGCTCCATTCAGTAGGGACAAAACCTGAGGTGAGGCTGTGACTGAACAGGGCACACAGATATGTTGCCAGTTCACTTTGTATTTCATGTAGAATACAGCCAGGGATACTATCGGGTCCCATGGAAGCTGTATTCTCGGCCTTGGACAATGATGTTTTAACCTGTGCTGCAGTAATACTGAGTTCTTGGCATTCTTCCAGTATTGTGATTGGTCCTTTAGAGGGGGAGAGAGAGGTGAAGTTGGCACTGAATCTGTCGGCCAGTATGTTGACAATATCTGTTGGCTCAGTATAGGAGGTACCATTGTGCAGTATCTCAGAGCAAATCTGGTTATTGCTGTGGAGTTTCTTCATATAACTATAGAAGGTTTTGTGATTGTTTTAAGTGTCTGACACAATTCTGCCTTCATAGTTGGCTTTGGAGGATTTGATGAGGAATCTCAACTTTTTCTTGAAGCTAATAAGGGAGTTTTTCCAGCCTTGGGATTTCACCTTTTTCTGCAACAGTTTCTTCCTTCTGTTGTAGTATTTATTAATGGCAGGGGATCACCAGATTGGCTTCCTTTTTTAGAGGAGAATGTCTTTGTTCTGTTGGGTATGGCTAGTTCCATGCATTTATGCACATGTTTGTACAGTGCATTGGTGTATGATTGGGCAGTCAAGCAGTTATTTTTCATTGTCATGTGTGCGTAAAGTTAACCACTTCTGTTTTAAGGAGCCCAAAATCAGCTTTGAAGAAGTTTTGTAAGGTGGCTACCTTTGCAGGGGTGTGTGGGTGAGATATGGATTTCCATGGTGATAAGTTTATGGTCGGATCTGACCAGGCAGGGTTTGACTATTGGTGTAGAGCAATGATCACCCATGCTAGTAATAACCAGGTCAAGGATGTTGCTTCCTTTAGTGGGGGTCAGAATGATCTGGTCCAGGGTATTTAAATTGATGATATTCAGAAAGCGTTGGGCCAGTGTATTGGTGTTTGAGTATTTTTCCCAGTTGATAGAATCTCCAAATGATGTCAACATCCTACAAGAGGGTCTTAAACAAATGATTGTTGCCAAAATCATGGCCTTAAACTCAATTTAATAAAATGTATCATCATCCCTTTGGGTAAGGGCAATGTTCCTGCTAACTACCACATCAATAGCAACACTTTAAGTATGTACTCAGTGGTGAGAGACCTGAGCAGAAAGGTTGACAGCAACCTTACCTTTAACCACCCTGTCTCCACAGTGGTAAAATGGGCATTCTATACTGCTCATATCAAAAGTAAAGGCTATGCCTCCAGAAAAAAGGAAGTTATAACCTCCCTGTATTCTTCCCTTATTAGGCCAATAATTGAGTACAACGCCCATTTGGTATGTACCTTTCCAAGCACCTGCAGCAATTGGAGAAACCACAAAGGTTCCTCACAGTGAAAATTAAAGGTCTTCAGCATTTCTCTTATGGGGATCATCTGAAATCACTGTCACTTTATTCTATTTCATACAGACTACTCAGAGGAGATTTCTGCTTTGCATACAAGGCAATATCTGACCCTGTTTTTTCTGGAAATGCTGCATATCCACAAGTTAAATGGTACATGGATTACTTGCTATAAAGACCTTAAACTTGGTATGTGACATTAATAAAACCTGCTGTAGGAACAGATTTGTCTCCTAAAGGTGATCACACCTTTGAAACAGACTCCCACTTCATGTCAAACAGAATATGTCTTTGGCCCTCTTCAAATGCAATCTGGGTGGCTGGATGGGTGACCATAAATTCACCCCAGGGGTTCTACCTGTATCTCTCTTGGACAGGGGCAATAGAATCGTAGAAATAAGGGTAAGAACTTGACTAGTCTTGTAAGGTCCCTAAGGCCGTTAGCCTAGTAACTTCCTATGAATGTATGATATGATAAATGGTAATGCTTACAATAAATGAAAATAATCTGGAAAGAAAGGTGGAGGGCATAGTATTGCAATGTTTAACACCATTAAAGGCCCACTCATTATAAAATGTTTTAACTGAGTAATGGTATGGCTGTCAAGTACAAAGAAGATAATAAAAATAATACTCACTGTTAAGAGGATTAAACACACCTAGAAAACGGATTACATGAGTATTCTACCATCAGCACTTGCACTGTTACCACTTCATCCTCAGCACAGCATGAATGATGCCTGCTATTTCTGATGACAAAAGTGGGCATGTTTGACAGAATAAATTGGACAGGAATGAAAAATGAAACATGTTTGATTTTTATTGTGAACATCAGATTAATTCAAAGAACTCATGGTAAATGCAGGTTTAGAGATCTATGATGCATACATTTTCCATTCCTGCCCAAGGTATGATTTCATTGTAAATTTTAGTTTAGAGATTATAATACATACACTTGAAAAATCCAATCAGTCAACTAGGCAAATGATACTTTTCAGTAAATTCTCATTTCAGCAGATCTAGAGTCCATAAGCAAAATATTTTCAGGAAAAAAGTAAAAATGCAGAGTTCATACGTGATGCCATTTGAAATCACTGAACATGTCTGTGTATTTAGGAATATCTGATGAACCCTGACAGTAAACAATGCACCACACAGCATACCCACACATAATGCATGCATCAATTACACACTATGCATTTTTATAAGAAAAGAAAGTCTAATCTGAATGCCGTCATTCATAGTTTTGGACTAAACACCACCTCTTTACCTGCTCAGCCATATACCATACATGAGCCTACGGCACTGGGGTCACTTACTACTGCTCCCAGCTGGCCATTATTAAACATAGTAAGACCTGGACTGGGAGCTGCAATGACATCATTAGTTATTTCACCAGCAGAAAGGCAAATGATATACCATACATGAGCCTACGGCACTGGGGTCACTTACTACCGCTCCCAGCTGGCCATTATTAAACATAGTGAGACCTGGACTGGGAGCTGCAATGACATCATTAGTTATTTCACCAGCAGAAAGGCAAATGATCATGTTGTGCATAGCGTAACATACAGTAATCATCGTGCATACAGTAGCAGTGTCCTATTGAAGGGCAACCCCAGACTCATGCATACAGGCATCTGAAATGGGCTTTTAGCAAGCCAACTCTCAATTACAAAATGAGCCTGTGACAGGGCTCTATTGCAATTATCTTCTACATCTCCAGTCAGATTTCTCACAGGAAACAAACCATGGTTCCAGTGGATAACTTGTATCACCTGAAAAACAGGAAAAAAAAATAGAAGAGGGGAGACACTACAAAAGAAATTAGGTTTAGTATTAAGCAATACATTTAACTAAGAATAACGAATTAGATGATAAGAGTTATAATTTCCACTTACCAACAAGATGACCATGGTGCATCCTACCATGCAGGAAGAGTGGTAATGTGAGCTAGTATGTCAGATATGGGAATCATGGACTCCCCCTATAAACTTGATGGGGCCCTAATGGCAACATCAGAGCAATCTTTCAGACCAAGTACCTCAGAGAAATGTGCCACCCCATAAAAGGCATTCATAGTCTACCCTCAGTCCTAAAATGACACCAGTCCACACATGCTAAAAATATATCTAAGAACTGATGAAATATCCTTGAGACAGAAGTCTGGGAAATACCCAACAAGTCCCCAGTCTGTCTCTGTTGGGTCCCTGTGGCAAGTATATTCAGCGGTATACATACTTAGTATTCACAGGGATAGGAAGTCTATGCATCCACCATCACTCTGTTGGCCATACATGCTCATTAAAGCCCTTACAATACCCTTGTCAACTCTATACCTATTAAGGATTTCCTGATTATCAGAAGTAAAATGAGCAATTCTTTATATTCTCACCTTCTTGGCTGGTGAGTGCCACTGGGTGCAAGTGGTTTTGGCTGAGCCAAGACAAGCAGCTCTTAATGAGACATAGTTAAGCTTAGCAATGAGAGAAAGAAAAAGCATGTTTCCCATTGGAACATAAATAGAAATGTGTGATCCCCCCTTTCATATCATATGCAGATGGGGAGAAATGCATCAAAGCATGACTTGAATAGCAAATAGGCAGGAAGAACATTATTAGTATAAAAACTTTTGCATCATTTCTCTTTACCATCTTATTATTTCTTCATTTGCATATGCTTATTCAAGGCAATCTTACATTAGCATAAATGGCCTGTGTTACTCCTGACAGAGCTGGTCTTACACATTAAGAGTGTCAATTGCCATAATGCATTTGCATAATCAGTATGAATATCACCAACACATTCCTTCCATGGTTTTGTTCCTTTTATCAGCATAGTTAGAAACAAAAGTCTGTCAGCTCATATGGTTTGAATATAATATCACAAGAGTTTCTTTCCTCTAGATATATATATATATATATATATATATATATATATATATATATATATATATACACACACACATATCTTATAGATATGTATAGAGAAAGAGGTTTATCTATCTATCTATATATATATATATATATATATATATATATATATATATATATCTGTATATATATATATATATATATATATATATATATATATATATCTATGTGGTGGCTCTTATGTTCTCCATAGTAAACCCTTGAAAATTAATAATACCATCCTGCACAAAGCAACTACTAAATTTAGACTTTTAGAGATGTTATTTTTAATTCACACCATGGTCTTTTAAGGGCAGAAAAATCTTACTTTTGTAAGGTGTCAGAGCTAGCTGCAGTTACTGCAGTATATTCCTTGCCTGCTAATTTGTATAGTATTTCATCTTTACCAGGCAAAAGCTCATCACATGTAGAATATACTGTGCTGTCACGGTTTTTTCCACCTCTCACCAGTGTCATTTAAAGTCACAGAAATGCTCAACTTTTGTGTTGACTTTTAATACAAAATCTCTACTTTCTGAAAAGTTTTCCAACATATTCTTCTGCTCAGCACCTCTCTAACTGCATGAGATATTTGCAACAAAACCTCTGCTGGTGAACCATTTTCAAAGTTGCTACCAAAATACTTTATGATTAAAATCATTTCAGGATTCTGTTGAAACTTTGTATTCTTTTTATGTCTTTTCAAAACCTTGTGTGTGTGTGTGTGTGCGTATATATCTATATATATATATATATATATATATATATATATATATATATATATATATATATATACATACACACACACACACACACATATTATATATATACTTTCACAAACATATATATATATATATAAATATATATATAGACACAAATACTTTCTTACTTGCAATGGTGATGGACAGGTTGAAAGACGAGATCAGACAGGAGTCCCCATGGACTATGATGTTTGCAGATGACATTGTGATCTGTAGTGAGAGTAGGGAACAGGTGGCGGAGACCCTGGAGAGGTGGAGATATGCTCTAGAGGGAAGAGGAATGACGGTCAGTAGGACTAAGACAGAATATATGTGTGTGAATGAGAGGGAGGATAGAGGAATGGTGAGGATGCAAGGAGTAGATGTGGCGAAGGTGGATGAGTTTAAATATTTGGGGACAATAGTTCAGAGTAAGGGGTGGGTGTGGAAGAGAGGTGAAGAAGAGAGTACAGGCAGGATGGAGTGGGTGGAGAAGAGTGTCAGGAGTGATTTGTGACAGACTAGTACCAGTAAGAGTGAAAAGGAAGGTCGACAAGAGGGTAGTGAGTCCAGCTATGTTATATGGGTTGGAGACAGTGGCATTGACAAAAAGGCAGGAGTTTGAGCTGGATGTGGCAGAGTTAAAGATGTTAAGATTTGCACTGGGTGTGGCGAGGGTGGACAGGATTAGGAATAAGTATATTAGAGGGTCAGCCCAGGTTGGAAGGTTTGGAGACAAAGCCAGAGAGGCAAGACTATGTTGGTTTGGACATGTGCTGGAGGAGGGATGCTGAGTATATTGGGAAAAAGATGCTAAGGATGAAGTTACCAGGTAACAGGAAAAGAGGAAGGCCTAAGATAAGGGTTATGGATGTGGTGAGAGAGGACATGCAGTTGGTTGGTGTGACAGAGCAGGATGCAAAGGACAGGAAGAAATGGAAACAGGTGATCCGCTGTGGCGACCTCTAATGGGAACAGCCGAAAGAAGGTGATGATATAGATACAAATACTCTCACATTGCAGACACACACCCACATAACATACAGTATTATACATGCATATACATACACACACACAAACATACATATATAGATGTACATATATGTGTGTCTGTGTGTATGTATATGAGTGTTTAAGGTTCAGTGACTTTTGTAAATAGATGGATAGATAGATAAAAGTACAATGATTTTGGTTGGCTTCACATTAAATTGGCAGGTTTCTGAGCTGTAATTATTGTGTGGGCCTGTGCTAGTGAGACGTGTTTTGCCAATTATAGCACAGTTTTGGTGATTACCTTCTGGCTGCAGTTATACAACTGTAGAATTAATATACACTAGTAATTGGAGTGTGGGGGCAAAGCATCCACATGGGAGAAATTATTAAAGCCACAGATTCCACTAAGCAGTTAACAGATCAATGGTCCAGTCATTCACAGCTGCAGAAGTGCTACAAAGCATGATGAAATATGCAATGTCAGACTTAAATCAGATGGTCCATACCAAAGAGTAAAAAGGCCACACAGACAAGCAATTCATTAAAAGCTACAAGAAAGACCCAGCCAAGGTAGTGTCTTCATGTGTAATATATGTTTCCTTTAGGGACAGCCCATGGAATATATGCAGATTACCCGTTATGAAAAAAAGTAGAAAGTCATAGGCATTCAAAAACACGTAGTTAAAACTCATATATGAGTAATTTGCATATATTTATTCCATTCACCTCCATTGATGGAGGTTAAAAGTTTTACACAGTGAAGATGCTAGCTTGGCTGGCCCTTTATTGCACTTTTTTACTTACACCAGATTAAGGATACCACTGCTAGCCATGAAGAAAAGTTGTGGCAGAAAGAGACACCATCATTTTAAAGAACGGAGATCTAATGGATTCATGTAACATCAATTATGTACACCCAATTTCTATCCAAGAAATCCAGATTTGGTCTCATAAACAAGAATTTAAGGTAGTTGACAGTTGAAGGAGATGATCACATTGGGTTTATAAAAGAGGAACTACAGCTAGTGTTGGCATCAGACAAACTCCTGTTTGCAGAAAAGGCGCACAGTGTACACTCAGAGTCCAAGATGACATCCTCTCTCATCATTTCACTATAAACTGCATGAGTTTTAGTGACAACGATAACATTTCTTGAAAGAACATTGAGCCAGCACTGAAGACGTGGGCATATTCTAAGAGCTGTCCAGGAGTAATGCCTTTCATACTATATCTTAGACGTGCAGAGAGCACAGGTCTAGAAAGCAAGCTCAGATTCCAACTATGCCGTTCCTTAGTATGAGGTCACAAGTTTTCATGCAAAGTACTACAGCTGAAGTGAAACTTTTTTTTACAGAATTGAAATCTCCTTTTGTAGTCTGCCCACCCTTCAGTAGCAAGGGAATCTGCAATGTCTACTGATCAGACTGGCTCTGATAAAAATGAGAGAGGCAGGCCTATAAGATCAGCACCATCTAAGTTATATGATGTGAAAACTGGAAGGAGTTTGCATTGCATTAAACTCCATGCTTGGAATACTTCCTTGGGGTCAAGTTGCAGGCAAAATTGCTTTAGTGTTGGGGATCTGGTTTATAATAGCTTTGGTCCCTTATCTGCTCAAGTCACCTGTTATGAAGAATTTTAGACTTTATTATGCCCCATAATACTGCATGTTACTGCACAAACAGAAGTCACCACAAGTACAAACATATGATAGGGAACACCAGCTTTTGGCTACCACTGAATCAATAGACACCACATGTAAACTAATGTGTATGATACCCCCCCCCTTTTTTGCTTTTCATTTGGGGTGTTTTAGGTGGTGCATTCTTGTTAGACTTAAAGGCACTTTATTATTTTTGAAAGATGAGTTTGGCATGGATTTTAGGTATTGCATGCTTTATAGATTACCTGCTGTCCAAGCTATTTATGAATAGTCTGTGTATATTTCTACATGAATATGTTACTATCTGATCAACTACTAAAAATCTTTAAGGAGTAAAATGCTTTTAGTGCTTGAACACTTTATGCATGACTTCAGTGATGTGCTCCTATATTTGGACATTTCTCTGTGAGATCTGAATGAGTATAAAGCAACACACATTCAATACAAAGTTGGTTCTTTAAAATTTTAACCTTTGACCTTTTCCCTTTTGATAGGAACATATGTTTGTTTGCTAGGATAGTGAACATGGTTTAACAAAAAAGATTAGATAGAAATCAAGTTTACTCTTTAGTTGTGAAGTTATACTTTAATGGGGATGTTCTTCATTAAATGCTTCTTCTTCTTCTTCTTTTGGCTGCTCCTTTTAGGGGTCAACACAGCGGATAATGTTTCCATTTCTTCCTGTCCTCTGTATCGTGCACTGTCACACCAACTACCTGCATGTCCTCTCTCACCACATCCATAAACCTTATATTAGGCCTTCCTCTTTTCCTGTTACCTGGCAGCTTCATCCTTAGCATCTTTTTCCCAATATACTCTGCATCTCTCCTCAGCACGTCCAAACCAATGTAATCTTGCCTCTCTGGCTTTGTCTCTAGACCTTCCAACCTGGGCTGACCCTTTAATATATGTATTCCTAATCCTGCCTACCCTCATCACAACCAGAGTAAATCTTAACATCTTTAACTCTGCCACGTCCAGCACTGACTCCTGCCTTTTTGTCAATGTCACTGTCTCCAACCTATATAACATAGCTGGTCTCACAATCCTCTTGTAGACCTTCCCTTTCACTCTTACTGGTACTTCTTTGTCACAAATCACTCCTGACACTCTTCTCCACCCACTCCATTCTGCCTGTACTCTCTTCTTCACCTCTCTTCCACACTCGCCATTATTCTGAACTGTTGATCCCAAGTATTTAAACTCATCCACCTTTGCCACCTCTACTCCCTGCATCCTCACCATTTCTCTATCCTCCTTCTCATTCACACACATATATTCTGTGTTAGTCCTGCTGACCTTCATTCCTCTTCTCTCTAGAGCATATCTCCACTTCTCCAGGGTCTCCTCCACCTGTTCCTTACTCTCACTGCAGATCACAATGTCATCTGCAAATACCATATCCCACGGGGACTCCTGTCTGATCTCGTCTGTTAATCTGTCCATCACCACTGCAAATAAAAAAGGGCTCAGAGCTGATCCTTGATATAATCCCACCTCTATCTTAAATGCATCCATCATTCCCACCGCAGACCTCTCCACTGTCACACTACCCTCGTACATATCCTGTACCACTCTTACATACTTCTGTGACACTCCTGACTTCAATACTACAGCTCCTCTCTAGGCACCCTGTCATATGCTTTCTCTAAGTCCAGAAAGACACAATGCAACTCCTTCTGACCTTCTCTGTACTTCTCCATCAACACCCTTGGAGCAAACATTGCATCTGTAGTGCTCTTTCCTGGCATGAAACCATACTGCTGATCACAAATCATCACCTCACTTATTAACCTAGCTTCCACTACTCTTTCCCATAACTTCATGCTATGACTGATCAATTTAATCCCTCTGTAGTTACTACAGCTCTGCACATAACCCTTATTCTTAAAAATTGGAACCAAAACACTTTTTCTCCATTCCTCAGACATCCTCTCACTTTACAAGATTTCATTAAATAATCTGGTTAAGAACTCCACTGCCATTTCACCTAAACACCTCCATGCTTCCACAGGTATGTCACCTGGACCAACAGCCTTTCCATTCTTCATCCTCTTCATAGCTATCCTTACTTCCTCCTTGCTAATCCACTGCACTTCATGAGTCACTATCCGCACATCAAAAATAAAAGGTGAAACAGTAATGAAAGGTAATATGTGCACTTGCTTTGAGAATCATTCAGAAAGTGTTTTACATATGTAATTGATACTATGGAACCGTACAACTGCTATGCACTTGGGTCAGTAGCAAGATGGCATGTTTTTAAATGCAGCTATAACCATTATATATTTTTTCTTTCTCTACTCGTTGACTGAATATCATACGTGTTTCCATGAGGGGCCTGAGCTGTGTTATTACTGCCTCTCTGAAACATATTCAGTGACAGTACCTTTACTTCTTCTTGTTTTCATGGAATGCCTGAGTATAACTAGACAAAGATAATTACCTTTAATAACAATTAAATATGTCATTTATGCATTCACTTTTCTTATAAACAGTAGACATAGCTGAGGTTACTACTACCTGGGCATCAGTATTGCAGAGGATGTTAGTTCATTTTATTTTTGGAAAATTGAGGCTTGCCATTCAGTTTTCCTTCATGGAATGTGAAGGAAATTTTTGCTTCAGTTAATGTTAGGGCCATCACACAGCAGATTAATACATCGGGAGCAAGCATTTTATTATTACAAGAAACTTACATGAAAAATAAAGAGGGAAATGCATTCCTTAGTAAACATAATGGTTGTGGGTACCCATATGTGCCAATTCCGTGAGTAGAGGCATTGGAAAATAGATTTAAAAAACAAGACAATGATTTGTGTGCAGGAGTACATCTGCCTTCCTCATATAAGCTAAATTGTTTTAATACAAACAGGACAGAGTCAGCTTTTAACTAGGACCTTCCACACATTCAACCCATCATTGTCAATGCCTCAAAAATCTTTCTTGGTTGGAGCTAACTCACGTTATGGAATATAACCAATTAATAATGGTTCACAAAATAATTCACAATCCTGACAACGTACCGTCCCTAAAAATATTCTGCAACCCTACTCTAACATTCGTAGTCTTCGATCATCTAATAAAGAGTTACTCCAAGTAACCCAAGTATCCAATACAACAGGCAACTCTCTTTACTCTAACTTTGTTGCTAAAAATTGGACTACCCTTCCACATAGTATTAGCTCCATGAGTATCTTAATTCAAAATATCTCTCAAAAGACACGTATCTGAATCCTGACTTTGTACATGGAACACTCCAGGTTAATTATTAACTTAGCACTACTTATACAATTTGGCTGTACATACTAACTCTTTTTAACATAACCCTTCTAACAACACTACTTCTCTATAAGTAGTTACATTCCTAGCTGCAATTCTCATCACGGAAGTATTACTAACTATACACTACTTTGCCTAAGTGATTCTCCCTACTTAATTTCCTAACTAATGTTATGTTCCTCCACATATATAAGCTCAACCATATATTTGTGTATATTCAAGTGTTTAAAGTCTTGTTCTATTTGATACTATGTATATATTTTAGTTTTTACATTTTCATCCTGTAAATGTGTTAACACTCATTTTTTTGTCTATTATTTGATGTGATGAGCTTGTATGTAAGCTTAAGCTGGAGCTTTTCTCCCCGGGCCTCCAGTGAAAATGGGCAGTGTCCCAATCAGGCCAGTCTGGTAAACAAATGTTAAACAAATGTAAAATAAATAAATAAACGTCCGTGGCCCAGACATCTACAGAGTATTTTTATAATACTCGAGGAGACAAGAAATATGCATTATTTAATTTTGTTAGGTGGTGATTTTAATGTCATACTAGAACTATTATTGGAAAAAAACATGAAGGAAAGGTCAGAGTGATTAAGGTAATTGCTTCCTTGAAACAAAGTCTGAAATAATTTGGCTTATTAGACATATGGAGAGCGTTGCCGCTTCACAGCTAGAGGTTCTCCGGTTCGATTCTCGGCTGGGGTGCCTTCTGTGCGGAGTCTGCATGTCCTCCCTGTGGTCGCGTGGGTTTCCTCTGGGTGCTCCAGTTTCCTCCCACATCCCAAAGACATGCTGTAGGTGGATTGGACACACTAAATTGGCCCTTGGTGTGAGAGTGTGTACATGTGTGTGCCTTCTGTGGAAGGTTGGGCGTCGGGCTGGCAACTCAACGCCGTAAAATTCCACTGCAATCATGAGCGGACAGGTGATCCGCTGTGGCGACCCCTAATCGGGAAAAGCCGAAAGAAGAAGAAGACGTAGAAGACATATGGAGAGAAGTTCAGCCAGTGTGTGTGTGTGTGTGTGTGTGTGTGTGTGTGTGTGTGTGTGTGATGGGGGGGCTACACAATAGCTGTTAGCTACACTTAAAAGATGAAGCTAAGTTAGTTAAGTTAAGAAACTGGATCACTGAACTCTGACAAGTGTGTAATAGGGAAACCAATCAAAAAATATCTAGTAGTATTCAGAAAAGAGAGAGATGGTTCAGCACGAGTTAGAAATGTGAGATAAAGAAATACCAATGCTGACAATCAAATATAAGTCTGAGAGATGCTCGGATAACCTACTGTTTTTGGCAGTAAGAGATATACACTTCTGCATCAGTGAGTTGAGGACCTAAGGAAGAATATGCCATATGAAGAATGATGGATCCTCCACTCTTGCTGTGAACCTGGCTGCCAGGATTTGATTAGCTGCCTTGCCACTGGAGAAGTGAGGCAGACAGGGAGGCGGGTGAAGGAGCATGGATTGCTCTTATTATGACACTGGCTGTCAGGGCTTGATTAGCGGCTCTGCCACTGGAGGAGCTAGGCAGGGATGGGTGGGGATGAAGAAGCATAGACTGTTTATTGTTGCAGATGTGAGGAGAGTAGCAGAAGCACATGTGGAGGTGTTATTTATCCAGTGAAGGCCAAGTAAACTACTTTCCATGCTGGGGGGGGGTGGTGCTGCTTGCTGGCATCATCCTTTGTGGAAGGTGAGAACAGCCCACTGGACTTTCCCTAAGGATGCCCTGCTTGTGGATACAAAGGGTGAAACAGGAGCTAAGTAGAAACTGAAAGGATCTCTAAGTTATAGCTCCTTCTAGCTGATCGTCAACCCCAGTGATGGGGAATGAACTGGCCAGTTTGCCAAGAGGGGATGATGATCAAAAGGCAGTAGTAGCACAGATTAAAAAAAACTCAAATGCTTCCCCTAGGTGCAAATGCTGCTTGGTCAAGTCCTTCTGGAGAACAGAACATATGGTCTTCTATACATTGCAGTTTGACCAGGGATATGAGCATCCTCAGCTCTGGCAAACACAAAGGTGAAACAATTCACTATTCAGTAGCTCTGGAACACTAGAAAGCATTAGTAGTGTTGCTCTAGGCCAATGGAATTGCATTTTCAAATATACTAGCACATGTTACATTAGAGAAAGAGGGAACCAGCTATTATTTCACTTAAAAATTCTCAAGGTAATACAATTATGATCTTTTCTTAATAAAATATGACAAAATAATAAAACTTTTGCAGTTACTTTTAAACCACCTCTATATACCAAAGAACATTGTCATCTACCCTGGTTAAAAATAAACTATCAAAGAAAAGGCCATTTGGAAGGTGTTTTTCGGGTGGATAAATCTTAGTAGCCATCAGTTTTCTAATTATGGGTATGTTATTTGTATTAAGAAGGGCACTCAAGACAACTGCAAAAGACTGAAGGTATAGATAGAAGCAACAGTTCTTTTTCTGGTGATAGGAAATGCATTTAATATAATCAAGCTATACCCTACTGGCTCTGTATGTTTAAGATTAGTAATCAAAGTGTTTGTGTCTATGATTTTTAAATTTGTTCTTAATCTCTGGAAGACTGGGAAAATTATTTTTTAAACATTCACATAAATTTACTTCTTGCAGTTTTAGAAAGATTGATTAGATTCAAGTCAATGAACATTGGAACGTTTTTCAGTGTTAGTTGTATTGACTTTGATTTATATATCTTATGGTAAATATGCTGTTTGTTATATCCCCCCTCCCATTTGCATCTTTTTAATACAACAAGAACATGATTAAAAACATATAAGCTGCTGGTCTTCATGAAGTTTGACGACTGTTGCTGGTGCTGCAAGCTTGACAGCTGAACGTATAGACCCATGAATCTGTCATCACGGCTGGTGGTTTGGCAAGTGAATATGCCCCATTCTTCCTGTCAAAGAAATATTGTTAGTGCAGAATATGAAAGGTTTACCATAAGGGATACAGATATGCCACATTAGCAGCCACTGTGGAAAACATTGTTAAAACAAGACATCTTTGTACTAAGGGCTCATCACATGTACTGCCTGTAGGACTAGTAGCAAAGTTAAAAATGGAACGGGAGGATGAATGCAAGGCTGTGGAAGCAGGATGAGTAGCTTCAGAATGGACATTGCTATGGGATACTTTGCTATATTTCTCTGAATATTTCTAAGGATTCATATTTTGCATCAGAGGAAGGACATGTTAAAGGAGACATGGAAGAGATCAGTGCAGGGACATTGTGTTTCACAGTCTGTGATGTTTGAAAATAAAAATGCCACTGTTTTCTGACTAGGATCATAAAAGATATGCAGGCTGTACGTAAGCCTTATAAACTAAAGTATATGATTATACATAGGTGTGTGTGTGTGTGTGTGTGTGTGTGTGTGTGTGTGTGTGTGTGTGTATGTATGAGTAACAAAGAGACTGAAGACTATAGCTATCGTCTTATGGGAAATAAGGCAAAGATGCACAGGATGTTAAATGTAAAGCAACTTTTGAACCAGCAACTGTAATTGCTCTGATCTTTGTTTAGAAGATCTGCATCTTATTCCTAGGCCAGGAAGTGAATGATGTGTATAAAAAGTTATCAAACAACTCTGTCACAGAAATAACTAAGCAAGAGCAGTAACAAAACATAGTAGGCAAATGTGAAACTCTCAATATCATGAATAAACGACGAACAGGCAGGCAGTTGCTCAACTTCACATGTAGTAAAACGATACTCAGAAATATATATAAAGCACTTCTTTTACTACTATAAGCAGGTAAGCGCTTTCACAAAGAGCTTCATCAGACCGTTAAAATAGGAATAGTCACAAAAATGTTTAAATAAAGTACAACAGCCAATAGAATGTAACCAATTAACCTGTCCTCCATGATTTAAAGGCAAACTCATCAATTCTGCTAATATACATATACACTTATACAATGTGCTATTAAAAAATTATCATACATTTTTCCTACAAAATCAGACTTATATATAATATAAATGGGGTGCATTATGAAAGCAGCATAAAAATAAAATGGTAAATATACAAATAATAAATATAAAATGATAAATATAAGATGCATGAAACCGATGTCTCATTATTTCAACTACCATTTTGATTAACACCAGTTGCTGTCAATAAATTAGCCTGTAATGTAGGTATAGTTTCACCAGGGAGGTTAGTAGCAGCCAAGCTGACAGCCTCAGTATCAAGCCATTCCCCACTTATAACCTCTGAAACCATATTAACACTTGCGCTAAAGGCAGCCTTTCATTCCACCCTAGTGCGCACAACTTCATTGTTTCTTCCAGTAATGATATTATCTACCCTCGGCCACATAAAAATGTGGCCGTTCTGGAAGTCTTTCATATCTCTTTCAATTTTGTCCCTTTTCTGCTGGAGGAGTCACCTCTCATACACAATGACTTCATCCAGCATTCCCTCTAATGCACGGTCCACATGTGTATTAGGGAAATCAGTATACAATTTTATTTGTTGTGCTTTTATAGATTCATGCAAATTTTCTTCCTCTGGTTTAAAATAATTAATAAGCAATGTCATATAGTCCGTGCTTACCTCTAAATTAACTTTCTGCCAACCAATAAGCAAGTCCAGGTGCTGTGTACCATAATTTGGCATTTTAACACTCGTGGACCTCGGGGCACAATGCGTTGGTGTAGACATAACCCAAGTGCTGGCGTTGTGTTTGTAATCATTTCAATTTGAGAAAATCCTTCTCCATATACTCAGTGGCTTGTTTCAAAGCTTCTGAATCCATCATTGTCGTCATCTCTGTTCCACCGGATGTGACATCAAATGCCATTAGGGGGTTGGTTTCTGACCTGATACAGGCCAATAGCCTGTCTGGAATTCTGTGTTTATATATACATATTTTTGTATATATAATAATATATATTTTATGCATTTTTTCATCTTGCATTAGTATTTCAGTGATGTTTGATATTTGTCATCACATTTTTATATTGTGCACCACTATCTTTAGGTATACTCACAGGATATACATTTTTCTAGATATGTTTAGAGTATGTTTATGCTTGTCTATATGCATCTTTTATTTATCATTTTATATTTATTATTTTTATATTTATGGTTTTATTTTTATGCTGCTTTCATAATGAACCCCATTTTTTATTCTATATAAGTTTGATTTTGTAGGAGAACTGTATGATGATTTTTTAATAGCACATTGTATAAGCGTATATGTATATTAGCAGAATTGATGAGTTTGCCTTTAAATCATGGAGGACAGATTAATTGGTTACATTCTATTGGCTGTTGTACTTTATTTAAACATTTTTGTGACTATTCCTATTTTAATGGTCTGATGAAGCTCTTTGTGAAAGTGCTTACCTGCTTATAGTAATAAAAGAAGTGTTTTATATATATATTTCTGAGTATCGTTTTACTACATGTGAAGTTGAGCAACTGCCTGTCTCTTCGTGGTTTATTCATGCTACTGATTGTTTTTTACTTATTCAGTCGTTTGAATATAGCCACGTTTATCTGCGCTATATGGTGTCTACTGTTATGTTTTGTACTTAAATGTGAAACTCTGCTTAATTGCACTGCTTGTTTCTGTAGGAAAAAGATTTAAACTACAGGCTAAATGAACAAAGATGAGGAGGAAAAGGAAGAACAACTCTTTTTGCAGTTATCACTACCAGTTTTCTGGAAATTCCGGTATTATAACCTAGTATTCAGTAAATCTTGGGTTAAGACTTGCCAGCAAAAATGTAGGTGCAAGCAGATGTTTTTTTGTACCTTGCAAACTATTTTCTCAAATGAATTATTTTTGTTTCTCCATGCAACTTCATACTTTCTGAATTTTTAACAGTTAACTGTACTACTTAACTAATTTTCATAACAATGCACTTTGATTTATTTTGTTTATAAACACTGTGGCCTGTCATCTATTTACTTACTTGTTAATTGATAAGAGGGCATTTATTGTTGAATGATAACAAGCTTTTAGCATCCATCTCAATCTGGCTCGGCAGATCTGTGATACACTAACATTTTTTAATAATTATTTAGTTTGTTAGAAAGAGTAAAACAGTAAATGGAAGATCCTTAACTTGTTAATAGAAGGTAATTGCAATTTACTACCCTGGACATGGCCAAAAGGCTGCAGTGTTAGAAAATATTACCAGCCTTACCTGGAAGTTAGTGTGTGCGTGGGTAAGAGTTTATTGAAAGTACAACTGTATGGGTAAGTGAGAATAGGAAGGCACTGAAATCCAAGGAGTATACTGAGTTCTTGAGAGTTAAGCCAAAACCTCTCCTCTGTGAAGTGCTCAGTGTGAAGTCTGTTATTCTCTGTGCACTTTCTGTATGATCTTGTGGCTACACTGTAATTATTAATTCATATTTGTATGCATTTTTATACTTTAACCTGTTTTGTCTCAGTGGTGTGATTTGGTAGACCATACCCCTGGTAATTATTTGATTTAAGAATTTAAGAATTTTACATTAAAGATAATTTATTCAGATCCATCCACTGTAGCCACTGACCAAAGTCATATTTTCACAGACAGGGAAGTTTTGCATCAGCAGCTCTGACATGGTATAGTGTGGAACAGACTGATGTCCTTCAAGAATGCAACTGCAGTCATAACATATGGGTTGTCCTGCCTCAGTCAGCCCTCGGTCGGCCGGATTCCAAAGTCTGGGTCCGACGTCGGCTGATGTCGCATTTCTCTCCAACGTCAGAGCGGCTGGAGTATATAAGCATCAGCTGACGCCATTTTCTTCAGTCTTTCTTGCCGCGCGGTGCCCGAAGCAGAAGCAGTTCGCAAGTGCCGGTCGGTCAGCTCCTGTATTCTTCGAATCCGAAGTCATCAAAAAAGCTAAGTACCCCATTGGGGACCTTTCCTTGCCTCAGCCGATGTCAGAAATTACTGAAAAAGTTAACAATTGTCTGTCTTGTGGTAAACAAATACCTCATAAGGATTTCCACTCTTACTGGCTTCCTTGCCTTGGCCCAGACCATGACGTCTCGGCCTGTGTCGCCTGTGCTCGCTTCAATAAGCACACTCTCAGGCGCCGGGCGGAGTTCGCTGAAGACTTTTTCGGTGAAAAATTTGCTTATACAATGCCGTCGGAACTTCCGACATCGCAAACTCCCAAGAAACAAAAAGACCGGGAGCGACATCCTCGGCCCGCGTCTACCACCGACTCCACGCCAAAACCTACCGTTAGTGCTCCGGTTCCCCCTGAGATGGTTATTCCACCGCTCCGAACCGAAGACACCGCATTACCGACGACTCCGATACCGGATACCACTCCGACACCAGTTATAGATTTTCCTCCGGATACTGAAACCGAGGAAATGCCCGAGACCATGGCTGTAGATAAGGTCACTCCCGCATGTGGAGCTGCTAGGCCTCCTATGGCCATGTCTATTAAGGCCTACACTCGTGCTAAGGCAGCCAGCAAGACCAAACACCTTGCTGCTAAAGCCTTACCTCAGCCTACTCCTGAGACACAAATCTTGACTATGGCCGCAGACTTAATTTCCATGATTAGAGGTTCACAGGCCCATCCTGAGAGAGGATCCCAGCCTCCTTCTGATAAGAGGCCCCGGGTTGAACCCTCTGAGCCTATCCCTTCAGATGAAGATTCTGAGGACTCTGTCCACTCCGATGGCCAGGAAGAGCTCTTCCAGACCTATGATTACTCGGATGCAGAGGATTCCATCCCCTCGGCCTCCCCTCCTGAGGATATTTCTTTTGGGGAAGTTCTGCATACCATGAGGGAACATTTCATGTGGCAAGGCCAGGAATATTCTGATTCCAGAAAGCGCCTCCGAACCTTCCTTAAAAAGCCCCAGCACAGGCCCTTAGCTATTCCTCCTGTGCTTGACGTTTTGGATGATCTATATTTTGACTCCAGTGTTACCCCTGATTCTCTTCCTCCTGCTCCAGCCAAGCCAGACAGATATTACAGGGTCCCAGAAACACATTCCCATTTATTCAGGGCCCATGCTGTTGATTTAGAAACTATTTCTCAGGGACCTAAAGGTGTTTCAGCTTCCACCTCTAAAAATCCCTTGCCTTCCAACAGGGAAGCTATGTCATTAGAGAGATGGGGGAAAAAGGTCTACACCTCCACTACTTTATCTATGAGAGCTCTAAATTGCCTCTTTCATATGTTACAATATCAGGATTTCCTGTTAGATGATTTACAGAAAACATTGACCTCTACTGATCCTTTAGACAGGAAGTCTTTGCAGGAAGCTGTACATAATTCTCAGCAAGTCAGCAATCACTTTCTGCAGTGTGGATATGATGCATTGGAAACTTCATGTAGGGCAGCTATGACAGGGGCAGCCATTCGTAGACATGCATGGTTAAAAGAACAACCTCTACCAGATCATGTTAAGGCAAAACTTCTGGATGCACCCTTGGAAAAGAACAAGCTTTTTGGTGCTAATGCTAAAGATGTGTTAAAGTCCATCGGGGAAAAAGCAAAATCAGTTCAGACGGTCAAAGATTTCCTCCAGGTTCAGCCCCCCAGATTCAGCAGGAATTGGCCTTCAAAAAACTGGTCCTTTCCTAATCCTGAAAAATTTCAAAGGGGTAAAAACAGGCATGGCCGAGGAAGAGGACAATACAGAGGTCCTTACAGGGGACAACAATGGCATCCAGCAAACCAAAGAAATGACACAGGGGTCTCCCCTGCCCCACAGGCACAATCTCAATGACTTTCCTCTACGTCCGCTGACCAAGGAGCAAATAGAAGCTTCCTTGGGCTGGAAATTATCTCTGTTTTCAGACAATTGGCACAGATTGACAAAGGACAAATGGATTTTGGACATTATAGATCAAGGTTACAGGTTCCATTTTCATACCTTACCAAGAAAACAAGGCATGCCAAACCTACCACAAAACCAGAGGGCAGAGGCTATCAAGCAAATTTCTCTGCTTGCTCAGATCAAAGCAATAGAAAGAGTTCCACAACAAGAACAAGGCCAGGGGTTTTACTCAAGACTGTTCCTTGTTCCAAGAAAAGAAACTCAATGGAGACCAATACTGGATTTGTCCGCATTAAACACTTTTCTCATAGTACCAAAGTTCAAAATGCTGACTCTACAGCAACTCCTTCCCATGCTGGGCAAGGGGTCTTGGCTGATTACTCTGGACCTCAAGGAGGCATACCTGCATGTCCCTATCAGACACAGCTGCAGAAGATACCTCAGATTTCTTGCAGGGCCAGAGCATTATCAATTCTCAGCATTGCCATTTAGCTTATCTACTGCACCCAGAGTATTCACAAAATGCCTGGCTTCAGTAATTGCTCATTGCAGGCTCCAGGGGATCCAAATTTACCCGTACCTGGACGACTGCCTCATACAAGCGGACGACAAATTGATGCTGACAAAAAACTTGAACTATGTCATACAATTACTTCAAGCTCTGGGATACACAGTCAACTTCCAAAAGTCAAGACTTCAAACATTCCAGCAAATAACCTTCTTAGGAGCCAATCTAGACACAGCCTCTCAAATGGCTTACCTGACAGAAGACAAGCAAGAGAAGTTAACTAATTATTTCAAAGGTTTGGCAAAACTCACCCAGATGACTGCAAGGAGATTCCTACAGGCCCTGGGTTACATGGCATCCTGCATTCTCCTGGTTCCATTAGCAAGACTACACATGAGAAAGCTTCAATGGTACCTAAAAAGCCTATGGTCTCAGCACAGCAACAACTTAGAGGCAACCATACCGCTCATTCCATGCCTACAAAAGGAATTCCTATGGTGGGCCTCGGTAAGCCAGGCAAACACAGATATGTCATTCAAAAAACCTCAGATAACACAAACCATGACCACAGATGCCTCAGACCTTGGATGGGGGGCGCACATGGAAGGTAGATGTATACAAGGACAATGGTCTCCAAAGGAAGCACATCTGCATATAAACCAAAAGGAAATGCTGGCAGTAATGCATGCCATAGAGGCCTTTCGACAACAACTTCAGCAAGGTCATTTATTGATAAGGACAGACAACACCACTGTGATGTGGTATATAAACAAGCAAGGGGGCACCCATTCTTACCCCCTTTGCAGACTGACAATGAATCTTTGGGAAAAATCACTGAGCCTAAACATACAGTTACAATCCCAGTTTGTTCCAGGCAAAGACAATGTACTGGTGGACAGCCTAAGCAGGAATTTCATAGATCCACACGAGTGGAGGTTACATCCGAAGATCTTCACACAACTCACCTCGACATGGGGCAGGCCAGAAGTAGACCTATTTGCCTCTCACCTCAACCATCATCTACAAAAATTCTGTTCAAGGACATACCATCCACAAGCTTGGAAAATAGATGCTTTTTCATTCAACTGGAACTGCCTAAAAATCTATGCATTCCCACCTCTGCCACTGATGACCACAGTTTTACTAAAGATCAAAGCAGAGAGACCCAAGGGGATCCTAATAGCTCCAGACTGGCCAAGACAACACTGGTACCCACTACTATGGAGCATATGTCACAACAAGAAGTGGGCCCTTCCACAATGGCCCCTACTTTTGACTCAACACAACTTCAAAACAGTGCATCCAAACCTTCAGACACTGCAGCTAACAGCCTGGGAGATTCCATGAATAGCCTCAATCTATCTCTCTCCAAGGAAGTTCAGCAAATTTTAACAGAAGCTCGAAGACCATCCACCAGAAAGATTTACTTAGCAAAATGGAAGAGATTCAGCATTTGGAATACCAGCAAGGGACATGATGCATCATTATTGAACATCCCACTCATCCTGGAATACTTGGCAGATATGCTACAGAATGGACTCTCATATTCTTCCATAAAGATACATGCTTCAGCTATTTCAGCTAGATATAATACCGATCCGCCTGTGTTTTCACATCCTTTGCTAAGACAATTCCTCAGGGGAATCAAGAACATTAAGCCACCAAGAAAGGCTCCAATGCCAGCTTGGGACCTCAACTTTGTCCTAGAAAAACTGACTCTACCTCCGTTTGAGCCAGCAGCTTCAGTGGACTTACAATTTCTCTCATGGAAGACAGCTTTCCTGTTGGCAATTACCTCAGCAAGAAGGGTTTCGGAACTACAGGCCCTAATGGCAATACCACCGTTCATAATCTTTCACAGAGCCAGGGTCTCCTTAAGAACCAACCCTACTTTTATGCCAAAGGTGGTATCTAGGGTTTCTTTAAATCAAGCTATTCATCTGCCTGCTTTCTTCCCCAATCCTGAGAACAAAGGGGAAAGACTGTTACATACCTTGGACATTCACAGACAACTTCGCTACTACCTGGACAGAACCAAGACCAGTAGGAAGTCTGATCAACTTTGTAGCTTACGCACCTGGAGTACAAGGAAAAGCAATTTCAAAACAGACTATTTCAAAATGGATTGGACATTGCATCAGATTTTGTTATTCCTTCCATGGGAAGAATGTTCCAGCCAATGTCAGACCACACTCCACCAGAGCTACAGCCACCTCTACAGCATTCTTAAGAGGGGTGCCTACAAAGGACATTCTAGAAGCTGCTACATGGAGCTCCATGCATACATTCTCCAAACACTACAATCTCCTTCTATACTCCAGATCCAGAGCAGGCTTTGCTTCGGCAGTCCTACAGGGTTTGATTGCCACACCATCTCTTTCCTAGAGCATTCCTCCTCCCCCAGCTAAGCTATGGTACTCTACCCATATGTTATGACTGCAGTTGCATTCTTGAAGGACATAGTACAGTTTTGTACCTACCATAAATGTAGATGTCCGATAGATATGCAACTGCAGTCGGATTTTCCCTCCCTCCATACCCCTCTATGCCTTGGGTCCACTCCTATCCCTGTTTCTCTTAGCTGGGGATATCTGTTATGGTGTATCTGTTTATTGTTTACTTATTTGTCTGGAATCCTGTTTTTGTCTTCCAATTTGATTACAGCCTTCCTTGGAGGGCACCTGGCATCTGGGGCAAGAAACACTGAAGAAAATGGCGTCGGCTGATGCTTATATACTCCAGCCGCTCTGACGTCGGAGAGAAATGCGACATCAGCCGACGTCGGACCCAGACTTTGGAATCCAGCTGACCGAGGGCTGCCTGAGGCAGGACAACCAATATGTTATGACTGCAGTTGCATATCTATCGGACATCTACATTTATGGTAGGTACAAAACTGTACTTTTCCAGTGCCTGACAGTTTGACTTGGAGTGCAGTTTCCTCTAG
Source organism: Protopterus annectens (assembly GCF_019279795.1). Classification (NCBI taxonomy): domain Eukaryota; kingdom Metazoa; phylum Chordata; order Ceratodontiformes; family Protopteridae; genus Protopterus; species Protopterus annectens. The sequence goes on from NC_056732.1 coordinate 646,026,557, forward strand.
CCAAAATGCAACATGCAGCTATCGAGGATATTAAATTCAACTGTGGTCTTGTATTAGGACAGCTTTACTCCAAGTTTTATCAGAACCTATTTAAATAGCAGAAATTGCAGAGAAACAGTACTATAATTTGAAAAGGAAATATTAATTCAAATACTTTTGCTATGCCCAATGATATAGAGGTACAAAAAGAAACAAATGTTTATGGTTGGGTTTCTGAACATAATCAACTTGTTGCATGTTTGAAACATGGATATCAAGCAATTCACTGAGAGCAGACTGACATAAAGCTCAAGAGGCTAACTCTGACAGCCATGTAGAAAAACTTAACTAGTTATGAATGGAAAAACGTAATTATATTTATTTATAGTATAAGAGGCTTCAGTGGTAATAGTTACAGAAAAAAGTGTAGGAGTACAAGGTGTCTTGCAGCTCTGAAACAATTTTCTCTGCTACAGAGACAGCAGATAGACATTAAATGTAATTCTGACAATCTAAGAGTGTTAAAAGCTGTTAATCATTTCAGTGTTTTTTTTTCTAACAGCAAGAAGCATTCTATAGCATTTTTTAGCTCTTATTTATTATTTCTTGACAGATCCTGTAGTTAGCACCTGGTATAGTTTCTAGCACACCACAACACAAAACTGAAGAGCACAAAAAAAAAAAAAAAAAAAAAGTACTTTTGCTACAGCCAGTAAAATATCATGCAGAGTACCAAGATCTTCAGCCTTGACCACTTAGACAGTTTCATCATTTACTTTTAAATGCTGGTACACGTGGAGTGCAAAAACACTTCAGCATTGACAGCAATTACAGTATCAACATTCAGAAGCTGAATACTGGCACTGACAATTGCACCCCTGATACCTTGTGGTATAGATATGCAGGACATCAGTGCTTTGCAAAGAAAGCAATGGAGAAAGGAAGATCTCCGTTGCTTCTTTTTTTTTTAAATGTTTGAAATCCAGAGAGTTCAGAGATACGAGAGAGACAGGGCAGAAATACAACGAAAATCAGGTGCGTTTCTTTAGTTTTGTATAACATACATGATTTTCACTGCATTTCTGTCCTCTCTCTTTCATACCTCTAAACTGCCTGAGTTTCAAACTTTGTACTTCTCAACCCCATAGCTCAAGACATCTGGAAAACCGTAACATATATTAATAGAAGAAAGTCCGGGTTACCAGACTTCTTTCTAATGGTATATGCTTGATTTTACAACAGGCATGCTGGTTGGACTGACCAATCAGCGTGAACGTTTTTTAATGTTAATGACCAGTCATTGTATAATTTCTATTCTGTTGCGGCTCAGTAATTGCAGTGTCATGGAATGTCTTGCAGATGTTTTATGCATGTGCATGCCTATACATCTCAGGATACTTGCAATGTATGGACAGTAAATCTGTTTCAATTCAGTTATTGATCCTTTTTTATGAGACAGAGACTTATGGTGGCTGTTTATGTGAGAATGCTGTGGCTTTATGCCATTGTCTTTCTTTCCTTTTTTATTTTAAGGCCATTTATGCACTTGTGTGGAGTAGTCAAAATGTATTTGCTTTATTTTGTTTTTTACGGCATTTATTGTGTATGTGTGGAGGGAAATATATTTTTACCCTACATTGTTGAGTTTAATTTCTTCACTTAGTAATGTGAAGTAAATATAAGCTGTGATTTTCTTTTTCTTATCTACAGTGGGACTGTTTTTGTGATTTTGGAGCTGGACTTTTTCACAAGGGTAATGCTTGCCTTGAAATGAACACATAATGGTAAACAAGTAATCACTGTTCAAGGTTTTAAATACTAATTACCTTTCATGGCATAATTTATAATAATTTACATTGCCCAAGGTCCAGCTGGTTTAAAATTATTATAATCAAACTTAGCAGTCAAACAGACTTGTCGACACTAGGTTTCATTCCAATGCTGACTGTATGTATACATTTATAAGACTACTGCAAAATAAAACTAATGTTGAGTGTAATGGCAATCAGGTCAAAGTATTTCTTGAAAATAGTGAGTGCTGTCATCTACATTATCATGTCTTTGAGGCACCAAGATTCAAGTCTTGTGAGACTTGTATGTTTTTGAAACACTTTGCATTCCACTTTGCAGCTTTCTGCAATGCATTTAAATGTTGCCAAATTTAAGGTGTATCAAAATACCATATGTATGCATTCTCTGTGTTTTCTCTCAGCTTTTATAACACATTTGCATAGCATATTTTTGTGTGCAGCTTTCTATTTTACAAACTCTTACAGGAAACTACAAAGTTAATTATGAATAGAAATAGCAGTGTGTCTCTGTTTACAGACTTAATATCTCTCTCCATTTGGTGTGCTAGTATTCAATTGGAGATGAGATGAGAGTTATTATTGAAATGCAGCTTTGTAAACCAGTGTTCAAGAGTCTTGTGATGCAATAACAAGCATCATGCACTTTTGTACAGTAGCCTTCAGAATGTATTATCTACGTAATATCATGTAAACATGGATCAAGAGTGGAATACAAATGTCTTGAAATTAGAAATGTGAAGGGCTATTATAAAATATCTGATTTTTGCTTATATTTTTGTTTGCTGTTTTATCACAAGCAGCATGAGAAATGTCAGAGTTTAGACCAGCTTGATTTGTGCTTAGACTCTTGTGTACTGGCTTGATTGTGTTTTTCTTTTTTTTATCCATCTGTCTCTTTGTCCTTGCTTGCTGACCATCAGCTCCGCTTTTATCTAGGTCTGTCATCTGTGCAGCTATGAGGATACTCATTCCCTGCTTCTATCAGGTACAGCACTTTCCACCACCATTGCAACGCACACCACTAACCTTCCCCTGGGAAGTACAGATGATAGCTGCTAATACTTAACCCAGCCCAGCTGGCTGTTCCTGCACACATGCCACTATGCAATCTTGGGTCATCTGAATGCAGTCAGAGCATCAATATTCTGTACCATGGAGTCACCTGTCAATAGGTCCATCAGCTTATCAGCTTAACAATAACTGTGGGCTTATAAGCATGACTGCAGCAGACTTGCAGTTACAACATCTGACTGTATAAAAAGCAGGCTGTAAATCAGAAAACAGTGATGTGTAGCACTGATGCTGCAAAATTATACTATTAACATACTGTCTTTTGTGATGTGTGGCTTTTGATGGATGTTGTAATATGGATGAAACAAGCTAAAATGTTCAGAACCTGTTTGTGCACATTCATATGTGAATGTTTTCTCATATTTGTGTGTGTGTGTGTGTGTGTGTGTGTGTGTGTGTGTGTGTGTGTGTGTGCGCGCGCGCGCACATTTTAGAGTAGTGTTGCCATATTTTGTATTTATACTACATCAGATAGAGCTTACAATGAAAGGTAACCCTTTGTTTTATACATACCAGAGCTTTTAAAATGCCCAGGTACCTTTGATGAATTTCAAATCAAATTAAAAATTTTAAATGTAAATGATGACTATGAAGAATATAATTAAAGCGCACTCATACTGCATATGTGTACATTTATTACAAATTAATAGCAAGATGTGATTATCCAGATGTTGAATATTTCATGCATATCTGAATGGTGTTTCTATATAGTACATCAATTTATTTGGGGGTTGGAGTTCATGTCATGAATTTCAAAAAAAAAAAAAAATATCCAAAGTTCCCATTTCACCATAAAGGATATTAAGAACAGATGTTTTGGGGGACAAGGTTCCTACATTCCTGCTTCTTAAATGTAACTATCATTGAGATCCTGCAAACATCTGAAAAGGAGAAGTGAAAAAAAACATCTGAACTTAGCATTTTTAATAAAAAAATGTAAATTCATATTTTTCTTAGTGCACACACAATTCAATGAAAAGCCACACTGCACTGTATGCAGACCATAATTTCTTAAATGCCTTGGTCTATTTAAAATCTTTAATATCTTAGTGCACACACAATTCAATGAAAAGCCACACTGCACTGTATGCAGACCATAATTTCTTAAATGCCTTGGTCTATTTAAAATCTTTAATATTCAGATTGCAATGCAGAATCAGGCTAATTAATGTGAAATGTATGCTCTAAATAAGGAGCAAACTGTTCTTAATGATGGGTTATATCACATATGTCTATGGGGCTGCTACTTCTTTGGTATATTTTTAAAGTGGTGAAGCATTTTTGTATGAGAGGAGTACACAAGACCTCTGTGCCTGTAGTTTGAGGGATGATTCTGAGATGGTTGGACTATTGAAGAGTATGCAATATTTGATTATTTAATACTAGATATAGACAAAAGGAGACACAGAAACACATACTCTTGTCTGATTTTCTACATATGTAATATTTTGCATAAACTCTGTTTAGGTGCATTTCTCTCCTTTTATTGTTCAAAGAATGCAGAAGAGGAAAGTGTTTGCAGGACAATGTTTTGGAATATGGAGGAGGAAATGGTGACTGATGCTGTCATGACACTGGAGCATGGTGTAGTACTGGAATACTGCTGGAAGATGGGGCTCTACTAGGAGACAGCTACTATATCTGCTGCTGGGAGATGGGGCTCTACTAGGAGAAACCTGACAACTGCTATACCTACTGCTGGGAGATGGGGCTGTACTAGGAGACAACTGCTATACCTACTGCTGGGAGATGAGCTCTACTAGGAGACAGCTGCTATACCTACTGCTGGGAGTTGGGGCTCTACTAGGAGACAACTGCTATACCTACTGTTGGGAGATGGGCTCTACTAGGAGACAGCTGCATACCTACTACTGGGAGATGAGCCCTACTAGGAAACAGCTGCTATACCTACTGCTGGGAGATGGGGTCTACCAGGAGACAGCTGCTATACCTACAGCTGGGAGATGGGCTCTACCAGGAGACAGCTGCTATACCTACAGCTGGGAGATGGGTTCCACTAAGAGACACCTGCTGTACCTACAGTTGGGAGATGAGGATCTACTAGGGGACAGCTGCTATAACTACTGCTGGGAGATGGGGCTCTACAAGGTGACAGCTTCAAATACTTACTGCTGGAAAATGGGGTTCTACTAGGAGGCAGTTGCTATACCTACTGCTGGAAGATGGGGCTGTACTTGGTTATTGGTGCCACCATGAAGGCAGAAGATTGCATCGTATTGGGTCACTGCTGCAACCATGATGCCAAAGATGGTGCTCTACTGGGTACTGCTGCCAGCATGATGCCAAAGGATAGTGCTGTTACTGCCGCCACCATGATGCCAAATGATGGTGATGCACTGAGTTACTGTTGCCACCATGGTGCCAAATGACAGTGCCACACTGGGTATTGCTGCCACCATGATGCCAGATGATGGTGCTGTACTGAGTACTGCTTCCACCATTAAGCTGGAGGATGGGGCTGTACTAGGTCACTACTGTCACCATACTGCTGCAAGATCAGGCATAACTGTATGGCTGCAATAAAACATGATGCCAGATGATGGTGCTGTACTGAATACTGCTGCCAACATGATGCCAGATAGTGCTATACTGGGTACTGCTGCCAACATGATGCCAGATAGTGCTATACTGGGTACTGCTGCCAACATGATGCCAGATGATAGTGCTGTACTGGGTACTGCTGCCAACATGATGCCAGATGATAGTGCTGTACTGGGTACTGCTGCCAACATGATGCCAGATGATAGTGCTGTACTGGGTACTGCTGCCAACATGATGCCAGATGATAGTGCTGTACTGGGTACTGCTGCCAACATGATGCCAGATGATAGTGCTGTACTGGGTACTGCTGCCAACATGATGCCAGATGATAGTGCTGTACTGGGTACTGCTGCCAACATGATGCCAGATGATAGTGCTGTACTGGGTACTGCTGCCAACATGATGCCAGATGATAGTGCTGTACTGGGTACTGCTGCCAACATGATGCCAGATGATAGTGCTGTACTGGGTACTGCTGCCAACATGATGCCAGATGATAGTGCTGTACTGTGTACTGCTGCCAACATGATACCAGATGATAGTGCTGTACTGGGTTACTGCTGCCAACATGATGCCAAATGATGGTGCTGTACTAGGTACTGCTGCCAACATGATGCCAAATGATGGTGCTGTGCTAGGTACTGCTGCCAACATGATGCCATATGATGGTGCTGTACTGGGTACTGCTGCCAACATGATGCTGGAGGGTGGGGCCTTATGGGGTACTGCTGTCACCATGATGGCAGATGGGGCTTGCAGAGGGGTACTGCTGCCACCATGGTATCAGATGATGGTGCTCTACTGGGTACTGCTGCCACCATGTTAGATGATGCTGTACTGGGTATTGCTGCCACCCTGATGCCAGATGATGGAGGTTGCACTGGGTTACTGCTGCCACAATGATGTCAGGTGATTATGCTCTACTGGGTACTGCTGCCACCATGCCAGATTATGGTGCTATACTTATTATTGCTGCCACCCTGATGTCAGATGATTGAGGTTGCACTGGGTTACTGCTGCCACAATGATGTCAGATGATTGTGCTCTACTGGGCACTGCTGCCATCATGATGCCAAATAATGGTGTTGCACATGGTACTGCTGCCACCATGATGTCAGATGATGGTGCCATACTTGGTACTGCTTCCACCATGATGCTGGAGGATGGGGATATATTAGGTCACTACTGTCACCAAACCATTGCAGGATTGGGCTGTACTGAGTGACTGCTGTCACCATGATGACAGAGGATGGGGCCATACTGAGTACTGCTGCCACAATAATGACAGATGATGGGGTTGCAGTGGGATACTGCTGCCACCATAATGTCAGATGATTGTACTCTACTGGGTAATGCTGCCACCATGATGCCAAAGGATAGAGTTGTAGTGGTTACTGCTGCCACCATGATGCTGGAGGATGGGGCTGTACTGGGTACTGGTGCCACCATGATGCTGGAGGATGGGGCTGTACTGGGTACTGGTGCCACCATGATGCTGGAGGATGGTGCTGTACTGGGTACTGGTGCCAACATGATGCCTGATGATGTTGCTGTACTGGGTACTGATGCCAACATGATGCCAGATGAAGGTGCTGTACTGGGTTCTGATGCCAGATGATGCTGTACTAGGTACTGATGCCAACATGATGCCAAATGATGATGCTGTACTGGAGGATGGGGCTGTACTAGGTCTCTACCATCACCATACGGTTGCAGAATCAAACTGTACTGTGTGAATGCTGTCACCATGATGACAGAGGATGGGTCTGTTATGGCTTATTGTTACCACTATGTTGCCAGCAGATGAGACTGCACTGGATTACTTCTGCCACCATGATGTCAGATTATGAGGGTTGCAGTGGGTTACTGCTCATACCCTGATGCCAGATGATGAGCGCTGCAGTGGATACTGCTGCCATCATGATGCCAGATGATGAGGGCTGCAGTGGATACTGCTGCCACCATGATGCCAGATGACGAGGGCTGCAGTGGATACTGCTGCCACCATGATGCCAGATGACGAGGGCTGCAGTGGATACTGCTGCCACCATGATGCCAGATGACGAGGGCTGCAGTGGATACTGCTGCCACCATGATGCCAGATGATGAGGGCTGCAGAGGATACTGCTGCCACCATGATGCCAGATGATGAGGGCTGCAGTGGATACTGCTGCCACCATGATGCCAGATGATGAGGGCTGCAGTGGATACTGCTGCCACCATGATGCCAGATGATGAGGGCTGCAGTGGGTACTGCTGCCACCATGATGCCAGATGATGAGGGCTACAGTGGGTACTGCTGCCATCATAATGCCAGATGATGGTGTTGTACTGGGTATTGCTGTCACCCTGATGCCAGTTGATGGGGATACACTGGGTTACTGCTGTCACAATCATGTCAGATGATGGTGCTCTACTGAGTACAGCTGCCACCATGATGCTAGATGATGGTGCTCTACCTGGTACTGCTGCCACCATGATGCTAGATGATGGTGCTCTACCTGGTACTGCTGCCACTATGATGCTAGATGATTGTGTTGTACCTGGTACTGCTGCCACCATGATGCCAGATGAAGGTGCTGTACTGGGTACTGCTTCCATCATGATGCTGGAGGATGGGGCTGTACTCGGTCACTACTGTCACTGTACTGTTGCAGGATCAGTCTGTACTGTGTGACTGCTGTCACCATAGTCATAGAGGAAGGGGCTGTTATGGCTTATTGTTACCACCATGTTGCCAGTGGATGGGAATGCACTTGCTTACTGCTGCCACCATGATGTCAGATGATGGGGGTTGCACTAGGTTACTGCTGTCACCATGATGTCAGATGATGGGGGTTGCACTAGGTTACTGCTGTCACCATGATGTCAGATGATGGGGGTTGCACTAGGTTACTGCTGTCACCATGATGTCAGATGATGGGGGTTGCACTAGGTTACTGCTGTCACCATGATGTCAGATGATGGGGGTTGCACTAGGTTACTGCTGTCACCATGATGTCAGATGATGGGGGTTGCACTAGATTACTGCTGTCACCATGATGTCAGATGATGGGGGTTGCACTAGGTTACTGCTGTTACCATGATGTCAGATGATGGGGGTTGCACTAGGTTACTGCTGTTACCATGATGTCAGATGATGGGGGTTGCACTAGGTTACTGCTGTCACCATGATGTCAGATGCATGCTGCTGTACTGGGTACTGCTGCCACCATGATGCCAGATGATGGTGCTGATCTGGGAATTGCTGAAATCATGGCGCCAGATGGGGGATGCAGTAGGTTACTGCTGCCACAATGATGTCAGATGATGGTGCTCCACTGGGTAGTGCTGCCACCATGATCCCAGATGATGGTGCTGTACTGGGTACTGCTGCCACCATGTTGCTGGAGGATGGGACTGTACTTGGTCACTACTGTCAACATACTGTTGCAGGATTGGGCTGTACTGCATTGACTGCTCTCACCATGATGACAGAGGATGGGGCTGTTCTGGCTTATTGTTACCACTGTGTTGCCAGTGGATGGTACTGCACTGGGTTACTGCTGCCAACATGATGTCAGATGATGGTGCTGTACTGGGTACTGCACCAACATGATGTCAGATGATGGTGCTGTACTGGGTACTGCACCACGATGATGCCAGATGATGGTGCTGTACTGGATACTGCTGCCACCATGATGCCAGATGATGCTGTACTGGGTATTGCTCCCACCCTGATGCCAGATGATAGAGATTGCACTGGGTTACTGCTGCCACAATGATGTCAGATGATTATGCTGTACTGGGTACTGCTGCCACAATGATGCCAGATGATGGTGCTGTACTTGGTATTGCTGCCACCCTGATGCCAGATGATGATGGTTGCGCTGGATTACTGCTGCCACAATGATATTAGATAATTGTGCTCTACTGGGTACTGCTGCCCACATGATGCCAGATGATGGCGCTGTACCTGGTACTGCTGCCACCATGATGTCAGATGATGGTGCCATACTTAGTACTGCTGCCACCATGGTGCTGGAGGATGGGATATACTAGGTCACAACACTCACCAAACTGTTGCAGGATCAGGCTGTACTGTGTGACTGCTGTCACCATGATGACAAAGGATGGGGCCATACTGGGTACTTCTGCCACAATAGCAACAGATGATGGGGTTGCAGTGGGTTCCTGCTGCCACCAGGATGTCAGATGATGATGCTGTACTGGGCACTGCTGCCACCATGATGCCAGATAATGCTGTACTGGGCACTGCTGCCACCATGATGCCAGATAATGCTGTACTGGGTACTGCTGCCACCATGATGACAGATGATGGGGGTTGCAGTGGGTTACTGCTGCCACCATGATGTCAGACAATGGTACTCTACTGGGTCATGCTGCCATCATTATTAAAAAGATAGAGCTGTAGTGGTTACTGCTGCCACCATGATGCTGGAGGATGGGGCTGTACTGGGTACTGGTGCCAGCATGATGCCAGATGATGGTGCTGTACTGGGTACTGGTGCCACCATGTTGCTGGAGGATGGTACCATACTAGGTCACTACTGTCACCATACTGTTGCAGGATTGGGCTGTAATGCCTGACTGCTCTCACCATGATGACAGAGGATGGGGCTGTTCTGGCTTATTGTTATCACTGTGCTGCCAGTGGATGGTACTGCACTGGGTTACTTCTGCCACCATGATGTCAGATGATGGTGCTGTACTGGGTACTGCACCAACATGATGTCAGATGATGCTGCTGTACTGGGTACTGCACCAACATGATGTCAGATGATGCTGCTGTACTGGGTACTGCACCACGATGATGCCAGATGATGATGCTGTACTGGGTATTGCTGCCACCCTGATGCCAGATGATAGAGGTTGCACTGGGTTACTGCTGCCACAATGATGTCAGATGATTATGCTCTACTGGGTACTGCTGCCACCATGATGCCAGATGATGGTGGTGTACTTAGTATTGCTGCCACCATGATGCCAGATGATGGTGCTGTACTTGGTATTGCTGCCACCTTGATGCCAGATGATGGAGGTTGCACTAGGTTACTGCTGCCACAATGTTAGATGATTGTGCTCTACTGGGTACTGCTGCCACCATGATGCCAGATGATGGTGCTGTACCTGGTACTGCTACCACCATGATGTCAGATGATGGTGCCGTACTTGGTACAGCTTCACCATGATGCTGGAGGATGGGGATATGCTAGGTCACTACTGTCACCAAACCATTGCAGGATCGGGCTGTACTGTGTGACTGTCGTCAACATGATGACAGAGGTTGGAGCCATACTGGGTACTACTGCCACAATAGTGACATAAAATGGGGTTGCAGTGGGTTCCTGCTGCCACCATGATGCCAGATAAAGCTGTACTGGGTCCTGCTGCCTCCATGATGCCAAATGATGGGGGTTGCAGTGGGTTTCTGCTGCCACCATGATGTCAGACAATGGTGCTATACTGGATAATGCTGCCACCATGATGCCAAATGATAGAGCTGTAGTGGTTACTGCTGCTACCATGATGCTGCAGGATGGGGCTGTACTGGGTACTGGTGCCACCATGATGCTGGAGGATGGTGCTGTACTGGGTACTGGTGCCACCATGATGCTGGAGGATGGTGCTGTACTGGGTACTGGAGCCACCATGATGCCGGAGGATGGTGCTGTACTGGGTACTGGTGCCACCATGATGCCAGATGATGGTGCTGTACTTGGTATTGCTGCCACCCTGATGCCAGATGATGATGGTTGCGCTGGATTACTGCTGCCACAATGATATTAGATAATTGTGCTCTACTGGGTACTGCTGCCCACATGACGCCAGATGATGGCGCTGTACCTGGTACTGCTGCCACCATGATGTCAGATGATGGTGCCATACTTAGTACTGCTGCCACCATGGTGCTGGAGGATGGGATATACTAGGTCACAACACTCACCAAACTGTTGCAGGATCAGGCTGTACTGTGTGACTGCTGTCACCATGATGACAAAGGATGGGGCCATACTGGGTACTTCTGCCACAATAGCAACAGATGATGGTGTTGCAGTGGGTTCCTGCTGCCACCAGGATGTCAGATGATGATGCTGTACTGGGCACTGCTGCCACCATGATGCCAGATAATGCTGTACTGGGCACTGCTGCCACCATGATGCCAGATAATGCTGTACTGGGTACTGCTGCCACCATGATGACAGATGATGGGGGTTGCAGTGGGTTACTGCTGCCACCATGATGTCAGACAATGGTACTCTACTGGGTCATGCTGCCATCATTATCCAAAGGATAGAGCTGTAGTGGTTACTGCTGCCACCATGATGCTGGAGGATGGGGATGTACTGGGTACTGGTGCCAGCATGATGCCAGATGATGGTGCTGTACTGGGTACTGGTGCCACCATGTTGCTGGAGGATGGTACCATACTAGGTCACTACTGTCACCATACTGTTGCAGGATTGGGCTGTAATGCCTGACTGCTCTCACCATGATGACAGAGGATGGGGCTGTTCTGGCTTATTGTTATCACTGTGCTGCCAGTGGATGGTACTGCACTGGGTTACTTCTGCCACCATGATGTCAGATGATGGTGCTGTACTGGGTACTGCACCAACATGATGTCAGATGATGCTGCTGTACTGGGTACTGCACCAACATGATGTCAGATGATGCTGCTGTACTGGGTACTGCACCACGATGATGCCAGATGATGATGCTGTACTGGGTATTGCTGCCACCCTGATGCCAGATGATAGAGGTTGCACTGGGTTACTGCTGCCACAATGATGTCAGATGATTATGCTCTACTGGGTACTGCTGCCACCATGATGCCAGATGATGGTGGTGTACTTAGTATTGCTGCCACCATGATGCCAGATGATGGTGCTGTACTTGGTATTGCTGCCACCTTGATGCCAGATGATGGAGGTTGCACTAGGTTACTGCTGCCACAATGTTAGATGATTGTGCTCTACTGGGTACTGCTGCCACCATGATGCCAGATGATGGTGCTGTACCTGGTACTGCTACCACCATGATGTCAGATGATGGTGCCGTACTTGGTACAGCTTCACCATGATGCTGGAGGATGGGGATATGCTAGGTCACTACTGTCACCAAACCATTGCAGGATCGGGCTGTACTGTGTGACTGTCGTCAACATGATGACAGAGGTTGGAGCCATACTGGGTACTACTGCCACAATAGTGACATAAAATGGGGTTGCAGTGGGTTCCTGCTGCCACCATGATGCCAGATAAAGCTGTACTGGGTCCTGCTGCCTCCATGATGCCAGATGATGGGGGTTGCAGTGGGTTTCTGCTGCCACCATGATGTCAGACAATGGTGCTATACTGGATAATGCTGCCACCATGATGCCAAATGATAGAGCTGTAGTGGTTACTGCTGCTACCATGATGCTGCAGGATGGGGCTGTACTGGGTACTGGTGCCACCATGATGCTGGAGGATGGTGCTGTACTGGGTACTGGTGCCACCATGATGCTGGAGGATGGTGCTGTACTGGGTACTGGAGCCACCATGATGCCGGAGGATGGTGCTGTACTGGGTACTGGTGCCACCATGATGCCAGATGATGGTGCTGTACTGGGTACTGGTGCCACCATGATGCCGGATGATGGTGCTGTACTGGGTACTGGTGCCACCATGATGCCAGATGATGCTATACTGGAGGATGGGGCTGTACTAGGTCTCTACTGTCACCATACTTTTGCAGGATCAGGCTGTACTGTGGGAATGCTGTCACCATGATGACAGAGGATGGGGAGGTTATGACTTATTGTTACCACCATATTGCCAGAGGATGGGACTGCACTGGGTTACTGCTGCCACCATGATGTCAGATTATGAGGGTTGCAGTGGGTTACTGCTGATACCCTGTTGCCAGATGATGAGGGCTACAGTGGATACCGCTGCCACTATAATGCCAGATGATGTGGGCTGCAGTGGGTACTACTGCTACCATGATGCCAGATGATGGTGCTGTACTGGGTATTGCTGCCACCCTGATGCCAGTTGATGGGGTTGCACTGGGTTACTGCTGCCACAATGATGTCAGATGATGGTGCACTACTGCGTACTGCTGCCACAATGATGTCAGATGATGGTGCACTACTGCGTACTGCTGCCACAATGATGTCAGATGATGGTGCTCTACTGCTTACTGCTGCCACAATGATGTCAGATGATGGTGATCTACTGCGTACTGCTGCCACCATGACGCTAGATGACGGTGCTCTACCTGGTACTGCTGCCACCATGATGCCAGATGAAGGTGCTGTACTGGGTACTGCTTCCACCATGATGCTGGAGGATGGGGCTGTACTCAGTCACTACTGTCACCATACAGCTGCAGGATTGGTCTGTACTGTGTGACTGTTGTCACCATGATGACAGATGAAGGGGCTGTTATGGCTTATTGTTACCACCATGTTGCCAGCGGATGGGAATGCACTTGGGTACTGCTGCCACCATGATGTCAGATGATGGGGGTTATAGTCCATTACTGCTGCCACCATGATGTCAGATGATGGGGGTTGCACTAGGCTACTGCTTTCACCATGATGTCAGATGATGGGTGTTTCACTAGGTTACTGCTGTCACCATGATGTCAGATGATGGGGGTTGCACTAGGTTACTGCTGTTACCATGATGTCAGATGATGGGGGTTGCACTAGGTTACTGCTGTCACCATGTCGTCAGATGCATGATGCTGTACTGGGTACTGCTGCCACCATGATGCCAGATGATTGTGCTCTACTGGATATTGCTGAAATCATGATGCCAAATGAGGGTTGCAGTAGGTTATTGCTTCCACAATGATGTCAGATGATGGTGCTCTACTGGGTATTGCTGCCACCATGTTGCTGGAGGATGGGACTGTACTAGGTCACTACTGTCACCATACTGTTCCAGGACTGGGCTGTACTGCATGACTGCTCTCACCATGATGACAGAGGATGGGGCTGTTCTGGCTTATGGTTACCACTGTGTTGCCAGTGGATGTAACTGCACTGGGCTACTGCTGCCACCATGAATTCAGATGATGGTGCTGTACTGGGTACTGCACGAGGATGATGCCAGATGATGGTGCTGTACTGGGTTCTGCTGCCACCATTATGCCAGATGATGGGGTTGCAGTGGGTAAGTGCTGCCACCATGATGTCAGAGAATGGTGCTCTACTCAATACTGCTGCCACCATGATGCTGGAGGATGGGGGCCATACTGGGTACTGCCTTCAGAGGATGGGGCTGTACTAGGTCACTACTGTCACCAAACTTTTGCAGGATTGGGCTGTACTGTTTTGACTGCTGTCAGCATGATGCCAGATGATGGGGTTTCCAGTGAGTTACTGCTGCCACCATGATGTCAGATGGTGCTTATTGGGTACTGCTGGCACCATGATGCCAGACGATGGGGGTTGCAGTGGGTTACTGCTGCCACCATGATGTCAAACAATGGTACTCTACTGGGTAATGCTGCCACCATGATGCCAAAGGATGGAGCTGTAGTGTTTATAGCTACCACCATGATGCCAGATGATGGAAGTTGCAGTTGGTTACTGTTGCCACCAAGATGCCAAAATACGGGGGTTGCAGTTGGTTACTGTTGCACCATGATGCCAAAATATGGGGGTTGCAGTTGGTTACTGTTGCCATCATGATGCCAAAATATGGGGGTTGCAGTTGGTTACTGTTGCCACCATGATGCCAGAATATGTGGGTTGCAGTGGGTGACTGCTGCCACCAAGATGCCAGATGATGGTGCTGTGCTGGATACTGCTGCCACCAAGATGCCAGATGATGGTGCTGTGCTAGATACTGCTGTCACCAAGATGCCAGATGATGGTGCTGTACTGGATAATGCTGCCACCATGATGCCAGATGATGGTGCTGTACTGGATAATGCTGCCTCCAGGATGCCAGATGATGGGGGTTGCACTGTGTTTCTGCTCCCACAATGATGTCAGATGATGGTGCTCTACTGGGTATTGCTGCCACCATGTTGCTGGAGGATGGGACCGTACTAGGTCACTACTGTCACCATACTGTTCCAGGACTGGGCTGTACTGCATGACTGCTCTCACCATGATGACAGAGGATGGGGCTGTTCTGGCTTATTGTTACCACTGTGTTGCCAGTGGATGGTACTGCACTGTGCTACTGCTGCCACCATGAATTCAGATGATGGTGCTGTACTGGGTACTGCACGAGGATGATGCCAGATGATGGTGCTATACTGGGTTCTGCTGCCACCATTATGCCAGATGATGGGGTTGCAGTGGGTAAGTGCTGCCACCATGATGTCAGACAATGGTGCTCTACTGGATACTGCTGCCACCATGATGCTGGAGGATGGGGGCCATACTGGGTACTGCCTTCAGAGGATGGGGCTGTACTAAGTCACTAGTGTCACCAAACTGTTGCAGGATTGGGCTGTACTGTTTGACTGCTGTCAGCATGATGACAGAGGATGGGGCCATAGTGGGTACTGTTGCCACCATGATGCCAGATGATGGGGTTTCCAGTGAGTTACTGCTGCCACCATGATGTCAGATGGTGCTTATTGGGTACTGCTGGCACCATGATGCCAGACGATGGGGGTTGCAGTGGGTTACTGCTGCCACCATGATGTCAAACAATGGTACTCTACTGGGTAATGCTGCCACCATGATGCCAAAGGATGGAGCTGTAGTGGTTATAACTACCACCATGATGCCAGATGATGGGAGTTGCAGTTGGTTACTGTTGCCACCAAGATGCCAAAATATGGGGGTTGCAGTTGGTTACTGTTGCCACCATGATGCCAAAATATGGGGGTTGCAGTTGGTTACTGTTGCCACCATGATGCCAAAATATGGGGGTTGCAGTTGGTTACTGTTGCCACCATGATGTCAAAATATGGGAGTTGCAGTTGGTTACTGTTGCTATCATGATGCCAAAATATGGGGGTTGCAGTTGGTTAATGTTGCCACCATGATGCCAGAATATGGGGGTTGCAGTGGGTGACTGCTGCCACCAAGATGCCAGATGATGGTGCTGTGCTGGATACTGCTGCCACCAAGATGCCAGATGATGGTGCTGTGCTAGATACTGCTGTCACCAAGATGCCAGATGATGGTGCTGTACTGGATAATGCTGCCACCATGATGCCAGATGATGGTGCTGTACTGGATAATGCTGCCGCCAGGATGCCAGATGATGGGGGTTGCACTGTGTTTCTGCTCCCATAATGATGTCAGATGATGGTTCTCTGCTGGGTACTGCTGCCGCCATGATGCCAGATGATGGTGCTCTACTGGGTACTGCTGCCTCCATGATGCCAGATGATGGTGCCATACTGGGTACTGTTTCCACCATGATGCCAAATGATGGTGCCGTACTGGGTTCAGTTTCCACCATGATACCAGGTGTTTGGGCTGTAATAGTTCACTACTGTCACCATATGCTGCAGGATTGGGCTGTACTATGTGACTCCTGTCACCATGACAACAGAGGATGTCACTGTTCTGGCTTTCTGTTACCACTGTGTTGCCAGAGGATGGTACTGCACTGGGTTACTGCTGCCACCATGATGCCAGATGATGGTGCTGTACTGGGTACTTCTGCCACCATGATGCCAGATGATGGTGCTGTACTGGGTACTGATGCCACCATGATCCCAGATGATGGTGCTGTACTGGGTACTTCTGCCACCATGATGCCAGATGATGGTGCTGTACTGGGTACTGCTGACACCATGATCCCAGATGATGGTGCTGTACTGGGTACTGCTGCCACCATGATGCCACATGATGGTGCTGTACTGGGTATTGCTGCCACCATGATCTCCAAAGCAAAAAACACTGCTCCCTCTCCAAAGCAAAAAACACTGCTTCCATGGGACCAGATGGCGTCCCAGGTTGCGTCCTACATGAACTCCAAGAGGAACTAATCCCTCAAATAAAACAGCTATACAATCTCAGCCTCACTACAGGATATGTGCCCACAGAATGGCGTACAGCAACAGTGGTCCCACTCCACAAAGGTGGATCCTCTACGGACCCTGGAAACTATCGCCCCATAAGCCTGACTAGCTTAGTCTGCAAGGCTATGGAAAGGATCATCATGGAGCTCATAAACAAAGACATTGGGGACCTACAGACACTAGATCCTACCCAGTTCAGCTTTGTCAAGGGCAGATCCTGCCTTTTGAACCTGGTTGACTTCGTTGAAACAGTCACCAAATCCATAGATGAAGGGAAGGTAGTCCACACAGCCTATCTGGACCTAGCAAAGGCATATGACACAATACCCCACTCGGGCATCATAGATAAGCTATCCAGCTTAAATATAAACCCCTATGTCACAAGATGGGTTGAAAACTGGCTCAAAGACAGAACCCACAGAGTAAGAGTTGCTGGAGCCATGTCAGACTCGAAACCGGTCCCAAGTGGCGTCCCACAGGGTTCTGTCCTGGGACCACTCTTGTTTGGTATATACTTTTCCGAGGTACAGGCAAACGTGGGAGGACTATGGCTCACCAAGTTTGCAGATGACTGCAAACTGGGTGCCATAATCAACTCTCCAGCTGACACAAACATCCTTCAGAAAGGTCTCACAGAGACAGATAACTGGTGCCAGCGCCATGGTTTAAAGCTAAATGCCAAAAAATGTATAATCATACCCCTTGGCAAAAACAATGTGCCCACAAATTACCACATAGGCGGAAACCCATTAAGTACATAGAAAGTTATTAGGGACCTGGGGACCCAAGTTGATAGCAATCTCTCCTTTGAAAACCACATTGCCAAAGTGGTTAGAAAGACCTTCTACATAGCCCACCTCATCACGAAGGGTTTCACATCTAGATCACGAGAGGTAATCGTGCCCCTTTATTCATCCCTCATCAGGCCCATCATAGAATACAATGCCCCTTTTGAGATGTACCTTACCTGACACCTGCAGCAATTAGAAAGACCCCAAAAATATCTCACCAAGAGGATCAAGGGTCTCAAACAGATGCCATATGCTGCTTGGGTAAAAAAAAACTCCAGCTCTACTCAGTTGCTTACCTATGCCTGACATACAAAGCTATGTCAAATCCAGAATTAATGGACATGCTCCACCTCAGTAAATCTAAATCCCTTAGAGCCACACGCTCGAGGGACTTGAACCTCAGCACAGAAATAAATAGAACTTGCTGGAGGGACAGGTTCATAACCCAGAGGCTCCCTTCACTCTAGAATAGAATTCCAGTTCATGTGAGGCAGATCACCTCACTGAATCTCTTCAAGAAGAATCTCGATAGGTGGATGGGGGATCGTAGGTTTGTCCCAGGGATTACTCCCGTGTCACTATTAGACAGAGGCACAGTAAACTAAACCTTAAAAAGGGCACAGTATACTCAAATCAAGGGGTGGCGTAAGCCATACAGAATCGGGCTAGGCTTATAATTGCCCCAGGGCAGATAGCCTAGTATGAACCTATGAACCTATGGTGCTGTACTGGGTATTGCTGCCACCCTGATGCCAGATGATGGGGGTTGCACTGGGTTACTGCTGCAACAATGATGTCAGATGATTGTGCTCTACTGGGTACTACTGCCACCATAATGCCAGATGAAGGTGCTGTACCTGGTACTGCTGCCACCATGATGTCAGGTGATGGTGCCGTACTGGGTACTGCTTCCACCATGATGCTAGAGGATGGGGCTGTACTAGGTCATTACTGTCACCATACAGTTGCAGGATTTTCCTGTACTGTGTGACTGCTGTCACCATAACAGAGGATGGGGCTGTTGTGGCTTATTATTACCAAAGTATTGCCAGCAGATGGTACTGCACTGGGTTACTGCTGCCACCACGATGCCAGATGATGGGGGTTGCAGTGGGTTACTTTTGCCTCCATGATGCCAGATTATGGTGCTGTACTGGGTACTGCTGCCTCCTTGATTCCAGATGATGGTGTTGTACTGGGTACAACTTCTACCATGATGCTGGAGGATGGGGTTGTAGTAGGTCACTACTGTCACCATACTGTTGCAGGATCAGTCTGTACTGTGTGACTGCTGTCATCATGATGACAGATGATGGGCCTGTTATGATTTATTGTTAACACCGTGTTGCCAGTGGATGGGATTGCACTGGGTTACTGCTGCCACCATAATGTCAGACAATGAGGGTTGTAGTTGGTTACTGTTGCCACCATGATGCCAGATGATGGGGGTTGCAGTAATTTACTGCTGCCACCATGATGTCAAATGATAGTGCAGTACTGGTACTGCTGCCACCATGATGTCAGATGATAGTGCAGTACTGGTACTGCTGCCACCATGATGTCAGATGATAGTGCTGTACTGAGTACTGCTGCCACCATGATGTCGGATGATAGTGCTGTACTGGGTACTGCTGCCACCATGATGTCATATGATGGTGCTGTACTAGGTACAGCGGCCATGATGATGTTAGATGATAGTGCTGTACTGGGTTCTGCTGTCACCATGATGCCAAGGGATGGAGCTGTATTGGGTACTGCTGCCACCATGATGCTGTAGGATGGGGCTGTATTAAGTCACTACTGTCACCATTCTTTTGTAGAATCTGGCTGTACTGTGTGACTGCTGTCATCATGATGACAAAGGATGGGGTTGTTCTGGCTTATTATTACCACAGTGTTGCCAGTGGATGGGACTGCACTGCGTTACTACTGCCATCATGGTGCCAGTTGATGGGGATTGTAGTG
This sequence comes from Protopterus annectens, assembly GCF_019279795.1. Taxonomy (NCBI): domain Eukaryota; kingdom Metazoa; phylum Chordata; order Ceratodontiformes; family Protopteridae; genus Protopterus; species Protopterus annectens. Next base: position 646,046,727 of record NC_056732.1, read on the forward strand.
GGTTACTACTGCCATCATGGTGCCAGTTGATGGGGATTGTAGTGGGTTACTGCTGCCACCATTCATCTGGAAGATAAGACTGTGCTAGATCTCTACTGCCACCATACTGCTAGATGATAAGGCTGTAGTGAGTCATTGCTGTCACCTTTCAGATGGAGAATAGGATTGTACTGGGTTACTGCTCTCACCATGATGTTAGAGGATGGGAATGTACTGAGTTAATGCTGCCAGTTTGCTATCAGAAGGTAGTAGATGTAGTGTGATCCACGCTGAGCTACTACTGGTATTTGTGTCAGCATGTTACGTGATTCACTAATGTGACAGATGCAGGTGGCGACAATACAGATCAATGCAAAGAAGGGTTCACATCACTCATCACCCACAAGAGCTTGGAAATTACAGCTTATTTAGACCCAGCCTAAAAGTGCATTGACTTGTCTTCCTCAACTTTGCAACGAAAAAAGCCTTTCAGCACACCATATGTCATGTGGGGAAGACACTTCCCCAATCCCATCCCAGCCCACCACTCACAGCTTATTCACAATAGGCAAAGTAAAGTCCTGCCCTTTCTTCAATGTGCATTCACATTAGACCATTCTGAACTTAATAATGAATAAAAATATACAGTACATTTCATTCTACATCAAAGTTAGTTAGCAATGAAATTCTGACTGCATGACAACTTGAACCAGAATGCTTAAGTAAACATGGATGGAGCTTGATAAATTAAGAAGGTGAAAGAATGCCAATTCAGGCAATTATTATTAACACACCTGCTTCAAATTATCTGTTTCTCAATCTGTGAATGGCTCTAAAGAATTGTAGGAATGGGTCAGTCTTTGCCTCTTTCCATTAAGTCTAGAAAGTATATATTTATCTGCGTGGCAGTGAATCTAATACGTGTTTTTAGTCTACCCAAATGTGTATGCTATCCTTTTATTTTCTTTTTTGCATCTAGCAATACAGGATGACCAAACCTCATCCATGCCATAAACCCCCCTATATAGTGCTACAGATGGTCAGGAGCAGGACTATACATGCATGCGACCTGTGTTCTTCTAGTGATACTTTTTTACAGTTTCAGTCTCCCAGCATTTGTGTAAGTTTAAGTGGTACAAAGCACTCATTATGTAACCTCCACTAGCAAAACAGCAAAGACCTTCCATCAAAATTCTGCACTGCTCAGTAATTCAAATCTTGTGGTCTCTGTGAGGATGAAAGAAACAGTTTTGCCCTTAATACAGCTTCTGTCTGAATTACATCAAATGGATAACATTGGGGACCATCTGTAAAGCTAGAATCACCTGGTAAATAAGATTGGGAAGAATAAGACAAGGATAAGGCAATGTTATTCATTGGACTTTGCATGGCTAGAGTAGCAAGAAGATGGACTATCATGAACAATCTGCATGTGTGGCATGCTACAAATATTCAGCATGAAGAACTAGAAAATCCATAATTTCATCAGTGGATGGAAAACTATGTAAATGAGATTGGAATACACAATCATAGGATCATAGGAGGCTACTAGGCTAATGGCCCTGAGGCCCTTACAAGCCTACCCAAGAGTTTATCCCCAAAAAAAGAAACCTCAGTCAGCACCTGTTGCCCCTGTCAATATGGGACACAGGTGGAAGCCCTGTACAAATTTGTGGATTACCAGCCACTCATCAGGTTTGTGCTTGAAGAGGGTCAACAATGTGCTTTGTTTGACATGTATGGGAAACCTATTCCAGAGACAGGGCAGCCTCTGAGAGACAAATGTCTTAGGCCAGCTGTACCTGACAAAGGTTTACAATAACATGGAAGCAGACATTTTAGACGTATACGAAGACCACCAGCATCTGTATGCAATGAAAGCATAGACAGCAAAATGTTGCTGCATTCTAAACATATTTATTTTTTGTGCTTGTTTAGGGTAATTATATATATAGGAAGCTACATGAAACTCAACTCTGAATCACTTGAGAAAAGTACATGCTATGCTGAAGACATGCACATTTCAAAATTAGGTGTTAACATGTCACAGATTGTGTAAGTGACAGTTATGGAAAGTAAATTACATGCTCCTTCACTGGGCTGGTGTACTTTTCTAGATGACAACCTGGATTCACCATTATAAGGCTGGAAAATAACTTGTGGCACTAATGAAAAGGAGTTTTAGCAGCTTCCAAAGAGAAAATATTAATAAAATGCATTCTTGGAAGAACTTAGCTTTAGAGGGAGCTCATTACACTGCCAGCTTCTTCACTGCTCACAGTAGAGCACATGGCTCAGAGCTGTGTAGTATATTATATATCTCCAATACCCAAGTAACAATTTTAAATGACAGTGATGGAACACTGATGGATAATTTACAGGCTTTGCTGCATGTCTGGCACAAAGAACTTCACATTAAGCTAACATTCATCAAAGATAATTCATCAGGCCTTATTAGGGCTACTAGAATCCTTTACATTAAGTGCAGACATCTTGATGTCTCCATAAATGGCATCAATAAAGAGTAACGCAAACAGAAGTAAAGTCGGGGTCTATATTAGAACATTGACAAATCCATTAATCAAAAGGCTTTATACTCGAAAATGCCAGGAATAGAAGTATGTTTTGTGAGATTGTGGTACAGTGAAGATCAGAAAATGTGCCCTTTCCTCACTGTAGTGCAATTGCAGAGTTGGTATACATAATTAGCAGGGGGGTGTGGGGGTGCATCCCCTACAAAAGTGAGTTCTATTACCAGCATTTTTGATTATAAAGCCATTTGATTAACGGCTTTGTCGATGTTCTACTATAGACCCATAATGGCATTGGTGATATAAAATAGCTGAATTTCCTCCCAGGGTTGGCCTCAAAGCAAAGGAACAAAACATCAAACTTGTTTTGAATACACTTAAAGTCAACCTTGAAAAATGAGAAAAGCATTTGGCTAACAAACCTACCTTTACTTTCATCATGTCTGCAGAATCCTTACCCCATTTAACTTATCACAGTTGAATGATGACCTAGATTAAAAATGAGTATGCTGAATGTAAATGAATCAGAGTAGCCATAGCATTCTTAGTAAAAACTGGGAAATCTACATTCAAGATGATGTCCATGACCTGCAAGTTTTTTCTTTATTTAACTTGTAGAAATACTGCCCATCAGTGCCTGTGCATTTACTTGTACTTTCTCAATGACACTAAAACTGTGTGGATCCCGGTTTCCACCATTTACATTCCTCTTCTGCAAATGGACAAGTCCTAACTGAATAAAATAGAAACATGAGGATTATCAGTAAGCAATGCTTAAGTATGTTTTTGTACAAAAGCAGCAGTGGTTTAGCTAAGTATGAGTTTTGGCACACTAGAAGAACTCTGTTGACTGTTATTACTGTAAACTATAGATATCTATCTCAATCTATCTATAGATATATTTTTGGCTTATTAATGGCTTATGTGTAATTCTGTTTTTATTTTGTAGATGTGTAAAAATATCGAATTGCACAGAATCCATATGACTATGTCTAGCTGTCATACATGTTTGGTTCTAAATTTTTTTTTCATGTCAAACTTATGTGTTTTGCATATGAAGTATTTTGGTTGCTCACTTACTTGTCTCTTCTGATTTGCCCATGGCACTAGATTTTTCTAATGGTATCACTATCATTTTTATCCTGATACCAATTCTTAGGTGGAATTTGGCTGATGCAGAATTTCTCAGGTAGCTAAATTATCTTATCCCATCCCACCCCCGTACTCCATGAATCATGCCACATGAAAATCCTGGTAATTGGTACAATAATGCTTCAGTTCCTGATTAGATACAGTTTTAAGTAGCATAGTACTCTTTGTACAGCTCAATGGACAGTTGTCACATTTATTTCAGTAATTTTATATAAAAACAAGAGCAGGTGGAAACAAGCAGATCATGATGGAGGTTTTTTCTTCTCTAACAAGTTTACTTTGAGAGCAGAAGTAAGTGTAGCTGTGTTACCCTTGTCCCAGATAGCATCCCAATTGAAATATTGAAGTATAACATGGAAACTTGTGCTGATATTGTTGACCCTATCTTAAATTCTTTGATACAATCTCTTTGAGGGAATGCTTGCTCCCATTCAGAAGACTGGTGATAACACCCTGCTGACCAGTTCCAGGACAGTAGTTCCGCCAGTCAATTCTCTGAAAATTTTTGAAAACATTATTAGATAAAGGTGGTGCTCTAGAAAGCAGGAACATTTCTATCCCATTGCAGTTTGGTTTTCACAATGGCATTCAGAACTCTCAACTGTACAGATTTTTAAAGAATGTCCAGATTTTTTCCCCAAATCCATGGTCTGCTTCTCAAAAAACTGCAGTTTTCTGGTAAATGAAATTGGAAAATAATGGCAGTCATTTGAATTTCAGACTTCATACCCTTCAGAAAATTCATGTTAATGAAAAAACTATTATTCTATCAATGTTCTAAGTTTATAAGAACAATATTTAAAAAGTACCCCTGTTTTTGGATCTTTGTCCTCCCATTACTTATGGCTTTGTCCAGATTTCTTGCTCTAAGAGGTTGAGAAGTATGATGCTGTTTTAGTAAATGGCACTTATGAACATGGGACAATCTATGGTAAAAAGATAAATGGAAAATTACTGAGGTAGATCCATTCTGCAGCATTTACCTCTGAATTTGATATGTTATGTAGAAAGAAACTATGGTAAATTATGAATTATTATGTCACTTTAGACCTAACTTTTTGTGATTGGAGCTTTTTATTCAGACACTACAATAGTAGTTAGTAGAAATATGGGATATGTATAACCAAAGAGAATTTAGCAAGAGAGAGATAGGAACATCTTCCTTCCCAAATTTTGATTTGACTCTATGCAAGCTCTATATTGACAGCTCTTAACAGAAGTGCTAGTCGTAGATCATTATGTGTATTGTACCTAGTCAGCCACTGCATATACGTTACTGAGCATGTGCACGATCAGTGCCATTTTGTATAGTCAGAGTGAATGCAGGCATGAATGGAGATGCACATGAGCATGTTTGAAATAATGAGGCAATCACTTAGCTTAAATATATGTTCCAGTTACAACTCCTGATGTGTTTAGTACAAGAAACAACTTGAACCCATTACAGTGCCTCAGCTTCCCATTTGAAAACAAGAGAAGTGCGGCATGGTATCAGAATGGGATCTGAAGTGAAGCAACTCACAAATTATAAGGCACAAATTTAAAAGTGAAGGGATATACAGGAGCCAACCTGCAAGCACATCAGTGGTTATTCATAGGTACTTAAACTCGTTAAAATGATTTTTCAGTCGTCACTTATTTGGCGAAGCATTTAAAATGTTCAAAATAATTACAGAGATAAGCAAAATGTCTGAAATTGTGACACATTGAAAAAAGTATTTGGAAATTATTTTGAACATTTTTGTATTTATTTCAAAGTGTTAAAATGCATGAAAAGGCAAAAACAACCTCTTTTTTTGCAATGTACTACTTTTTTGCATTAACTGAAACTTTTTAAAGTATCTGAAGTGTCCGTAGTATTCACAGTGTTTGAAGTATTAAAATGAAGCCTTTTCAGGGAGATTGTTTTGCATTTTAGTATAATTACAAGTGCCTAGTCTGTGCTTATATTTAAATTAGTTTTGTTATTATGGCAGAAGGATTTTGCAGACCTGAACCACTGATGTTTGATAATAATATTGTTGAGAATTGGCAAGTATTTGAACAAGAATATGATATTTTCATACAGGCTGCATTTTCTGATACAGATGCATGTACAAGAGCATTTATACATCTCAATTTAGTTTAGCTTGGAAGCCATTGAGAGGGAATGTTCTTTCGCGTATGCACCTGTTGTGTATTCAGTGGAGGTGAGAACTGCCATATTGTGATAAAGGCTGAAAGCAGGAAGACTCTAAGTGCTTAAAATGTAAATTTAGAGAAATGTACAACCCTCAAATGAATACTATAATGGAAAGACACATGTTTTACACAAGAAATCAAAAACCTGGTGAAACTATAGCAGCATATATTACCAACTTAAGAAGCAGTCGTGAGCCCAAATGATAAAAGTGCTTAGCTTCTGGTCAGCAATGTCATAAATGTAAAAAGTGGAATCATTTCAAAAGGCTTTGCAAGTCTTAAGTGGCACATGCTTTTGTCAAGAGAGATCATCTGAAGAAGTAAGTAGATCAGATAGAGAGCTGTGAGCAAACTTTCTATGTTGAGGTTGTCTCAGTGATTGATGTAACAGTTAACACAACAAACTGTTGGCAGGAAAGAGTGAGATATTTTGTACCATTTGGATTAATGGGAAACTGACGAGCTTAAAGTAGACACTGGATTAAAGTGGAATGTTGTATCAGCACAAAAGTCTGCCAAAATAAAAACTGGTAAGAAACTTGATTCTGCAAAGTGTGCAAAACTAGTTGCTTATATTGGTGAAGAGTTTCAAACTGATAGTGCAGTAGTTCTCCCATGCCATTTTGCTGGGAGCAGCTATGACTTGCAGTTTTACATAGTCAAAAGACGTGAAGTCATTGTTAGGCCTCAAAGACAGTTTGAGAATGGGACTGATTTAATAAAGAGGTCCACCATGTAAGTCAGAAATACAGAATGATAGTTTTATACAGAATATTTTTAGTGAATATGCTGATATTTTCAAAGATGGCAAACTTCCAGTCACATATTCCATGAAGTTAAACCATAAAGTAAGCTCAGTTGTCAGACCAGCAAGGAAGGTTCTGGTAGCAATGCAGAGCAAAGTAAAATCAGAACTTGACAAAATGGTGAATTTAGGTGTACTCACTCCAGTAAAAACACTGAATGAAGGGTATCCTCCATGTCATAGCTCATAGGAAAAGCTCAGATGATATATTAATATGTATTGATCCGAGACACTTAAAGAGCTTAAACATCCTCATCATCTGATGTGCACAGAAGAAGTAGCACCTGTCATGCCAAATGCCACTGTTTTCTCAGTCTTAGATGCAAAAAGTTCATTTTGGCAAATTTCACTGAATCACAAATCTTCATTGTTAACCACTTGCAGTGCACCATTTGGTAGATACAGATTTTTCAGAATGCTATTTAGGATAAATTCTGTCAGTGAAGTATTTCAACAAACAATGGGACAAATTTGTTCTGGGTATCCATGTGTTATTATAGTCATCATCATCATCTTCATTCAGCTGTTCCCTGCCATAACAGATCATCTGTTTCCATTTCTTTCTGTCCTCTGCATCTTGCTCTTTCACACCAACCGCCTGCATGTCCTCTCTCACCACATCCATAAACCTTATCTTAGGCCTTCCTCTTTTCCTGTTACCTGGTAGCTTAATCCTTAGCATCTTTTTCCCAATATACTCAGCATCCCTCCTCAGCACATGTCCAAACCAATGTAATCTTGCCTCTCTGGCTTTGTCTCCAAACCTTCCAACCTGGGCTGACCCTCTAATATACTTATTCCTAATCCTGTCCACCCTCGTCACACCCAGTGCAAATCTTAACATCTTTAATTCTGCCACATCTAGCTCTAACTCCTGACTTTTTGTCAATGCCACTGTCTCCAACCCATATAACATAGTTGGTGTCACAACTCTCTTGTAGACCTTCCCTTTCACTCTTACTGGTACGCATCTGTAACAAATCACTCCTGACACTATTCTCCACCCACTCCATCCTGCCTGTACTCTCTTCTTCACATCTCTTCCACACTCACCAGTACTCTGAACTATTGATCCCAAGTATTTAAACTCCTCCACCTCTACTCCTTGCATCCTCACCATTCCTCTATCCTCCCTCTTATTCACACACATATATTCTGTCTTAGTCCTGCTGACCTTCATTCCTCTTCTCTCTAGAGCATATTTCCATCTCTCCAGGGTCTCCTCCACCTGTTCTCTACTCTCACTACAGACCACAATGTCATCTGCAAACATCATAGTCCAGGGGGACTCCTGTCTAATCTCGTCTGTCAACCTGTCCATCACCATTGCAAATAAAAAAGGGCTCAGAGCTGATCCTTGATGTAGTCCCACCTCCATCTTAAACACATCCATCACTCCCACTGCAGACCTCACTGCTGTCACACTACCCTCGTGCATATCCTGTACCACTCTTACATACTTCTCTGACACTCCCAACCTCCTCATACCATACCACAACTCCTCTCTAGGCGACCCTGTCATATGCTTTCTCTAAGTCTACAAAAGCACAATGCAACTCCTTCTGACCTTCTCTGTACTTCTCCATCAACACTCTCAGAGCAAACACTGCATCTGTAGTGCTCTTTCCCGGCATGAAACCATACTGCTGATCATTAATCCTCACATCCCTTCTTAACCTAGCTTCCACTACTCTTTCCCATAACTTCATGCTGTGTCTGATCAATTTAATCCTTCTGTAGTTAATACAGCTCTGCACATCACCCTTATTCTTAAAAATCAGTACCCAAATACTTTTTCTCCATTCCTCAGGCATCCTCTCACTTTCCAAGATTTCATTAAACAATCTGGTTAGAAACTCCACTGCCATTTCACCTAAACACCTCATGTCATCTGGGCCAACAGCCTTTCCATTTTTCATCCTCTTCATAGCTATCCTTACTTCCTCCTTGATAACCCATTGCACTTCATGATTCACTATCCCCACATCATCCAACCTTCTCTCCCTCTCATTCTAATTCATCAACCCCTCAAAGTACTCTTTCCATCTACTCAACACACTCTCCTCACTTGTAAGCATGTTTCCCTCATTATCCTTTATCGCCTTTACCTGCTGCACATCTTTCCTAGCTCAGTCCCTCTGTCTAGCCAATTGTTGGTTTCTCCTTTTCTCCCTCGTTAGTGTCCAACATTTCATACAACTTTTCATATGCCTTATCCTTAGCCTTTGCCACCTCTCTCTTTGCCATGCACCTCACCTTATACTCCTGTCTTCTTTCTTCATCTCTCTGACAATCCCACTTCTTCTTTACCAACTTCTTTCTCTGTATACTCTCCTGTACTTCCTCATTCAACTACCATGTCTCCTTGCTGTCCTTTCTCTGTCTAGATGTCATACCAAGCACCTTTCTAGCTGTCTCCCTTACTAGCTCTGCTGTAGTTACCCAGCTATTTGGTAACTCTTCACTGCCACCCAGTGCCTGTCTTAACTCTTCCCTGAACTCCACCTCACAATTACCTTTTTTCAGTTTCCACCATTTGATCCTTGGTGCTGCCCTTACACTCCTCCTCCTCTTCTTGATCACCAACGTCACCCTACAAACCACCATCCTATGCTATCTAACTACACTTTCCCTGGTCACCACTTTACAGTCTCCAATCTCCTTCAAACTGGCCCTCCTACATAAGATAAAATCCACCTGTGTGCATCTTCCTCCACTCTTGTATGTCACCCTATGCTCCTGCCTCTTGTTAAAATATGTATTCACCACAGCCATGTCCATCCTTTTTGCAAAATCCATTACCATCTGACCTTCTGCATTCCTTTGTTTAACACCATACCTACCCATCACTTCCTCATCCCCTCTGTTCCCTTCACCAACATGCCCATTGAACTCTGCTCCAATCACCACTCTCTCACCCTTGGGTACAGCCATCACCACTTCATCCAACTCACTCCAAAATCTTTCTTTTTCATCCATCGCACTCCCAACTTGTGGAGCATATGCACTAATGACATTCATCATTACACCATCAATTTCCAGCTTCATAAACATCACTCTATCCGACACTCTTTTCACCTCCAAAACACTCTTAGCATGCTGTTCCTTCAGGATAACTCCTATGCCATTTATTCTCCCATCCTCCCATCCACACCATAAAAAAACAATTTGAACCCACCTCCAATACACCTTGCCTTACTCCCCTTCCATCTGTTCTCTTGCACACACAATACACCAACCTTCCTTCTGTCCATTATATTGGTTAGCTCTCTGCTTATACCAATAATACTGCCAGCATTCAAAGTTCCGACCCTCACTACCACAGTGCTAGCCTTTCTCCTCTCTTCCTGCCTTCAGCCATGCCTTACCCATCTTCTCCTCCTTTGGCCAACAGTATCACAATTTCTGCCAGCACCCTGTTGGCTAACAGTACTGGTGGCGGTCATTGTTAACCCGGGCCTCGACCGATCCGGTATGTAAATATTTACTGCTGCCCACATGAATGATTTGGCAAAGTTTTAAGCCAGATGCCCTTCCTGACGCAAACCTCTCCATTTACCCAGGCTTAGGACCAACACATAGAAATGCACTGGCTTGCACATCCCCAGTGGCTGGGTTATTGCATGGGGCAATGGTGAAAATGAACATGGTAGAAATCTCTGGAACATTCTAGACTGTGCCCGTGACATAATTCTTAAACTGAATCCTCAGAGGTGTAAATTAAAGTGAAGGAAGTTACTTATGTGGGTCATTTATTTTGCAGTTCTGGCTTACAGCCAGATCCATCTAATCAAGCAGTAATTCTTGAGATGCCAGTATCAGAAAATGTCACATCATTGCAATAGTTTCTTAGTATGGTCAGCTATTTAGGAAAGTTCATCTCAGACCTGAGTGAGCTTTCTGCACTGTTACATGAGCTGACATGCAAAAATGTAAACTGGTCCTGGTTAGAGCACCACCAAAAAGCATTTGATGTTCTAAAACAGAAAATTGCCAGTCCACCTACAATGAGATATGATGATGTTCACAAACCTGTAACTCTTTCATGTGATGCTAAGTATGGTCTTGGTGCAGCATGTCTTCGAGAAGGCATACCAGTAGCCTATGCATCCAGAACTTTAACCTAAACTGAAATGTAGTATGCACAAATTGAAAAAGAGCTCTTGGCAGTAGTGTTCGCTTGTTCAAAGTTCAGTGATTATATTTATGGAAAACCTGTTGAAATAGTGACTGATCACCATCTTCTAGTGACAATTCTAAAAAAAGTCAATACATACAGCCCCAGCATGCCTGCAATGCATGATGTTAAAATTGCAAAAGTACAATTTCAATATAGTCTATGCAAAAGGCAAATGTCGATACCTTCATGATGCTTTGTCAAGGGCACCCAGACAAACAACAGAACAGCATGACAATGAGAAAGAGACTTTGAAATCATGGAAGTCAAACATTTTTCCTCATCACGTCTTGATGAACTCAAAAATTACACAGCTTCAGACACAATTCTCCAGAAGCTGAAACATTTTGTCAGTCAAGGATGAAGGCCAGCATGACAAACAGGAGTATTTTTCTTACAGAGATAAGCTCAGGATGGAAGATGGAATCATCATGAAAGGTCCTACATTTAGTGTTAGCAGACTCTTATTTCAACTGGTTTGAAATTCACCTTCTTCCTAACTTAATGTCCAGCACTGTCATTATGACATTGAAGAGACCATTTTTTGTCCATAGTAGTCTGCACAAAGTTGTATCTGACAATGGTGCACAGTTTACAAGTCAGCAGCGCAAGAATTCTGCTGAATCTTGGGACTTTGTCCATGTTACTCGTATAGTCCTGAGTATCCACAGTCCAATGGATTAGGTCAGCAAGCAGTTTAAAAGTGTGAAACATTTTTTGGAGAAATCCAAGAGAGACGGTACTGATATTTTTCTTAACCTACTTAATCTCAGAAACATTCCTCAACATAATTTGCTTGGTTCACCTGCTCACAGATTAATGTCCCGAGGGAAGAGAACAACTTTGCTGATCAGTAAACAATTGTTAGCACCAAATGTAAAGAGAAACAGAGAGGTCAAGGCTCAACTTTTGAGAAAACTTCGGTCACAAAAGTTGTATTATGATGAGTCCAGCAAACCTCTTAGACCATTAAGACAAGGAGAAGTCATGAGAATGCATTTAAAGGATAAGACTGAATGGGCATCAACAAAAACCTTTGCAAAGAACCACCATCTTACATCATACAATCAATGGAATGGATTTTAGAAGGAACTGAAGACACTTACTGCCAGTCTCCAAACCAGTGACACAGCAGACTGCCTGTGCCAGAGACTCTGTTTCTCAGAGTGACTCTACATTTGTTTGAATTCCATAGGACAGTGTACTTTCTTCAAGTAATCTTGATGTAATCCCTGAAGTTCCAATTGAGAAGGAATCTCCTGAGACTGTCCCTGTTGCTAAACCCAGTCAAAGTTTTTATGTGACCAGATTAGTTAGAACTTCCAAACCCATTTCAAGATACACAGCAACTTGGACTTGAATTTATTTGTTGTTATATGTTGATGTGATACCTAGCTTATTAAAATATCATGTTCTATTGCATGTCAAACAAATCAAAGAGGGAGAATGTATATCATTGTGTGCATTGTACCTTGTCAACTACTATAGATAGAAAGCATGTGCATATAAGTTACTGAGCACATGCAAGATCAGTGCCATTTTGTATAGTCAGTCAGAGTGAATGCAGGCATGAATGGAAATGCACATGTGAGCATGTTTGAAGTAATGAGTCAGTCACACACACACACATGTAGATATACATATAAAGTTTTATTTTAGTAAAACTATAAAGTGTGCGGCAATATGGAGCATAAAAAACACTACAGGCAACAAAGGATGACTGAATGTTATGGACCTGTAGCATGCACTTGATTCAAAAACAGAAAATACCTTCATTTTATCTAAGATTTACAACTGCCATGGCATGTACTACGTGTGTTTGAATACATTGTATATATTTAATACAAAATATTAACACCACAAGCAAATTGTGAGCAATATACCTTAAAATAGGTCTCCTAAGATATATCCACCCGTCAGTAAAGCTAATAATCATTAGGATGCATCACGGTTACCCTTTCAGCAGAGTGTATTAATGCTTGTTCAAGTTTCCTGAACTTCATCCGAGTGACGCCTCCAGGTGCATCTGCAGTTAACTCCTACTGCTCCTCTAGGCGTCAAATATTACTTATGCATATTTGCATTAATAATTCCAAAACCATGCTACATACAAGGTTTAAAAATATTTTATCTTGAAGCATACATGATGGCAAACACAATTGTATTGATATTTGACCTCTGTCAATGAGTATTTGTTAGAATTGTAAGGTGATAATTTAATTTTTAAAGGCTCAGGCCACATCCACTAGGAGTTAAAGGTACATTTATTTATTTATTTATTTATTTTATTTTACATTTGTTGACTGGGCTAGTCCAGCTGGATAATTTCCATTTTCAGTGGAGGCCCGGGGAGAAAAGCTCCACAATTAAAACAAGGTTAAACATTTAAGCAACAATGCATACATTTTAGTGTAGTAGAAAATACAGCGAAAAAAAACAGGTAAAAAACAAATAGCCTAAGCTATATATTCATATTTTTTTTTTTTTTTTTTTTTTTAGAACAGTACAGTAATTTAGTCATTTGAAATAGCAGGGAAAGATAGTGATTTTAACGTAGGGAGGTATGGCTGAAGAGCGAAGAAGTCATTTAGTCTGGATTGGTACAGGAGCAGAGCCAGAAGTTGTTAAGATGTAATAGAAGTTGTTTTTTGAAAAGTTGAAAGGAGTCTAGTGAGGTAATGTGTGGGGGGAGGTTATTCCATATTTTCCCTATGTTGTTTGAAAATAGACAGTTACCTGCTGAATTTGTAATTGTAGTTGTGGTGACTTGTATCTTTTCGACAGATCATAACTGTTTCAAGTTTTGTAGGGAGTAAGGAGGTTACTGAGAGCTGGTGTTTTTGTTGGTTGATAAAGAATGTTATGTGTAATTAAGAGTTGTTGATAGATAAGCTTGTTAGGTAGTTCTAACCATTGTAATTGTTTTAAGTTATTACAGTGGTGAGTTCTGTACTGGGATGCTGTGGCAAAACGGGCTATATTATGATAGGATGTAGTTAGTTTTTCAGGTTACCTTTAGAGAGATTGGTGTAAATAGAGGAAGCATACAGTAGGGTGGAGATAAGATGTGATTGAGCTAAGGTGGTCCGTGCTTCTGGAGTAAGGAAGGGTTTTATTCTGTACAGTGAACCTATCTTTTTATTTACTGCTTTTATAGTGTTATTGATATGACAATCATAGTTAAGATTATTATCAATAGTAACACCAAGCAGTTTGGTAGTAGAGTCTGGGGAGATAAGAGAATTGTCAGCTGCAGTAATAGTAAAATGTAGTTGAGGAGATTTGTGGGTAGGTGAGAATAGTAATAGTTTTGTTTTCTTGGAGTTGAGAAGGAGACATCTTTTTGAGAACCATTGTTCAACAGTTGAAAAGGTAGATTGTGTGAGTGACTGGAGTTCAGATTGGGTGGGAGCTGTACAGATGATGGTAGAATCATCTGCATATTGTATGCAGGTAGTGTTATGGATAGATGATTGAAGATCATTAATAAAGATAGAGAATAAGAGTGGGCCTAATATTGATCCTTGAGGTACTCCTAAGGAGATAGGTAGTAGAGCAGATAGAGAATTTTCCAGAGTACTGCTTGTTGTCGGTTTTCAAGGTAGGATGAGAACCACGTTAAGGAGGAAAAATCCAAGGCAAGTGAGTTTAGTATGTGTAGGAGAAGTTTATGGTTGACCATGTCGAAGGCTTTTGACAGGTCTAGGAAAAGAGAAGCAGTTAGTTTGTTATTATTACGGTTACAGTTTATTGTGTTAGTAAAGGAAAGTAGTGCAGTGGTCGTACTATGTGAGGGTCTAAATCCATGTTGAGTGTTTGCTAGTAGGTTATTTTGAAGGAGATGATTAAGTAGTTGTTTGTGTATACATTTTTCCATGATTTTAGCTAGTGGAGATAATAGTGCTATTGGGTGGTAGTTAGAGAGGTCAGTGGATTTGCCTCCTTTATGTAAGGGTATGATGTGTGATATCTTCCAGATTGCTGGAAAATCACTTTCTTTTATGGATCTGTTTATTAGGATCGAAACAGGGTAGGCTATAGCTTTTGCTGCTACCTGAAGGAATTCAGCAGGAAGCTTATCTGCTGAGGGGGTAGTGGGTTTAAGTTTTTGTAAGAGAGATTGTATGTAGGAGGTGGGTATGGGTTGAAGTTGAAGGGAAGGAATGACGTTGTTGGGGTTACTTAAGATCAGTTGGGAAGCATCAGGGGATAAATGGCTTGCTAGTGTTTGTATGGAAGTAGTAAAGAAGCTATTGAAGTTATTGGCTATTAAAGAGGGATTATCAGGGTCTAGATTCTGTGGGTTAGGTGTTACTATTTTACCTGGGGTAAGTAGATGATTGATAGTAGACCAGAACCTTTTTGGTTCTTTTTTGTGGATTGCTGAAGTTCTACATAGTAGTTCTTTTGTCTGAAATAATAGCATTTTTGGTTTTGTTTCTCAGCTCTCTAAAGGTTTGATAGTCTGTTGGGTTTCTAGAGGAGCCATTTCTTCCAAGATTTATTTTTAAGCCTGATCTTTTGTTTAGTATTAGAGGTAAGCCAGGGTGCTGTTCTGGTCTTTATTCTAATGGTACGACTTGGGGCATGGTGGTTTAGGATTGTAAGGAATGCTGAGTTGAAATATTCTACGGCTTTGTTGAGAGAGAGGTGCTTTAGAGGGGTCCAATTGTATTGTGAGAGTTCTGTTTGAAATCTTTGGGGATTAAATTGTTTCTTTGAATATAGTGTTCTATGTGAGGTAGGTAAGTTTTGATGAGTTTTAGCTCTAATGACATATGTGAGGGAGTGATCGCTAAGGTCATCAGGAAGGATGCCAGTTTTGTAGCTTTGTGAGGGGAGTTTGTAAGAACCCAGTCTAAGGTGGTTTCTTTTTGCTTGTTTTATTTATTCTAGTGGCACTATCAATTAGTTGTTTGAAACCAAAAGGTTTAAATGGGAAGTAGGGTTAGCATTGTTACAAGATTTCCAGTCAATGTTAAAGTCTCCAAGAAGTAGTGTTTCTTGGGGAGGTAATTTGAGAGTTGTTCAAGAAGTTGTTCTAATGTGGGGATATTATTTCCTGGAGGCAGATAAGCACAAATGATGTTTATTGATTTAGTAGTATTAATTTGAACTCTAGAGCAGATTATTTCGACATTATTGTTTTGGGTAAGAGCAAGGTCAAGAAGAGTAAGATTCAGGTTAGATTTATATAGGATAGCTACTCCACCTCCTTTCTTGGAGGTGCGATCAAGTCTAACAATGTTATATCCAGGTGGGGTAATTTCAATATCTTTAATAGATGGTTTTAGCCAGGTTTCTGATAAGCATAGAATGTCAAAGTTGTGTACTTCTAGTAGGGCGTGTATTTGACTAACTTTATTACAGATACTGCGTATATTTAGGTGGGCCAAGGAAAGTATATTTGTAGTTATAGTTGATGGAGGAAGGAGAGCTTTTATATGGTGACTGTGTGTTTCAGTAGTTGTAGGTTGAGGGCCTGGATTGGGGTGTATGTCACCGTCCTGAAGTAGATGGAGTAGTAGACCATAGTTTTTGGATATGTGTTTTAGAGATGTGTCAAATACTTTCTTTGATTTAGTTTTTAGTAGTTTACAATGAAATAGTCTATGGTATTTGGGAAGTAGATATATGGTTTGTGATGAGGTAGGTAAATAGGATGAAGGTAGGTATGTTGTAGGTGTACTAGTATGTTTTGAGGGAAGTGAGAGAGAAATAGTTAAGGAGTGTTCATAGGAGGTTAAGAAGTAGGTAGTAATGAGAAGGAATAATAGTAAGAAGGTGATAGGTAGTTTAAGTTGTGAGTGGAGGATAGTTGTAGACATGATAAGATAGTTGTATGTGAAGTAGGGTTTCCTGATATGTTGTAGAGGGGTGTGTACATACTCAAAATAGTTGCACTGGAGTGAATGAGTTAAATATAAGTTCCAGTTACATCTCCTGATGTGTTAATGTACAATAAACAACTTGAACCCATCACACTGCCTCAGCATCTCATTTGAATACAAGAGATGTGTGACACTACTGACCCCCTAAAATCATGGTAAAATAGAATGAAGAGGTATACAGATCATATTGTTTTATGTACTGTCTTGGTCAGCGATCGCAGAGACAAAATAGTTTTGGAGTAATCTGCAATGAAGTTGGAGATGATCAAAAAATCATAACAAAATGATTAGTCTTGTGGAAAAGGGTATTGTGAATACATTTCTAAAATTGAAATTTGTTTTTTTCCGTCTTGATGTTTCATCTTCATATCTAGGGTGCCTGTTTTTACCTGTAAACACAGAAGGTTAGCATTACCGGCAAATGCCCACACTTTATATGCCCTGCCATACAGTACCTTTATGTATGGGGTTGTCTCATAAGCAGTATTGTATAAAATTATTAGACAGCAGGTCACAACCAAACAAAAGACATGCTGCTGTAGTAAATATGATCGAAAACTTATATAAAAATTATTGAGTCTGCAAAAGTTCTTCCACATAGTGTATCTAGGATGGGATCAAAAAGCTGTATCAGCTGCAATTATTCAAAATATTTAGTTACTTAAATCAGTTAAATTAACCCAAATCCTAGATATCTTGTTAGACATGAGAGGCTTCAGAAGAAGTTGGAATGGCTAGACTGAAGTATTCATAATGAGGCTTGGAAGTTACAGATTAGAGGGAACCTGTATGCAAGTCTGGCTTTGACCTGTTATGCACATATTGAAGGCCTGATAAGAGCATGCCAACAGCATCTAGACATGGGACTAGTAAGGTATTTTCAATATCTTCTTCTGAACAGGACAGGAAATAATTCTGTCTT